>NW_027507343.1:0-47760 GCF_052324685.1 Brachyhypopomus gauderio | reverse complement strand
CATCACATATTTGCCATGGTCTTAATCTAGTATGGAGATCATTTCTAATGAAGGATTCTAATTTGTGAGTCTGTGTTACTGTCTTCAACGTTCTGTCTAAAGCTGGGAATGATATGCCGACTGTTCACGCCATTGGATGGAACCTGCGGAAGCAGATTAGCTTCATCTTTCATTATCCAGCAGATACATCAAAGTAACTGACCATACTAATGTAGTGTTGCTGTTTTACCTCAGAGGAAACATTTAGTCAATTTGTCTCATTGTTGCTTCCCACCACCAACCATTTTTCAGACTGTTCGCAGGACAGAGATGGCAAACAAGAAGCTAGAGGACTTGTGCAGCGAGCTTGGATGCCCTGAGAACAGGGTTCTGGAGTGGGGTCCGTGATGTCAGACTATGGGCTACAGATGGTAGGATATTACATGATCTTTTATGCTAAAGCTGGTGGTTAGTCCTATTTCTGACATCTGAATTAGTATTGTAGTGGTAATTGTGGATGCAGCACAAGTCTGGAATCTTTTTTAATATTATACTTTAATTTATTATGTAAATTAAGTAGTACCACAATCAGTATGACTATGTACTTTTCAAATTTATGCATTGGCTTTAATTTTTTGTTTTAGATTCCATACATACCAGTTGTAGTAGCCAACATGCCCTTCAACACTCAATTGAACGTTTCTTGGTGTGCATCAGAAAAAAGCAAGTCTGTATAATAACACTGGTATGTTTTATCTACCTTTCTTTTACAATTGATATTGTTTATCAGTTATTTGAAATGTTTATACATTGGAACTTGTCCATGCTAACTCTAGACAGCAACAAGATTCATCATTTGCGGCGAAAGAAATTGAGAGAGGAAAAGAGAAAACTCTTTGAATCAATAAAGTGCTACAATGAACAAGTACCAGAGGAGGGCCGCATAAATACGCAGAAGGAGATGGTGGGGCAGACAGTTTAATATGGCCGTGGGAGATCTGTAGAAGTGGTATGGGACAGTCTTTGTGTTTCTGCAGCAATCTTTGTTATATCCTACCTTAACGTATGTATTTATCTTCTCATCATGAGTGATGGTAATTCCTATGTCTTTAGAAACCACTAGTGTCTTCACCAAAAAGAAGATCTTTGATGCCTACATGTTCAAAATGAGGCTTCAAGAGGAAAGGGTCATCCTAATGCATGAGATGAGACAGCACTACTCCTATCTCAGAGGCCAGGCAGGGAGTATTGGCACACTAATAGCAGAATTATCCACTGGGAAACATTGTAAGTAGCTATTCCAGTTTACACCTGGTCGTTTCATGCATCATGAGTATAAGGATTATAACCCCTTCCTGCTTTTCTCTGTATGGTGGAGTTTAATCTAGTAAGATGCTGGACATGACATTTTTAATAACATTCTTTTACCTTTGTAGGTACTTTTACAGAGGACGGACAACGTGGGCTGCAGTGCCTTCTTCGAGAGACACTTGCAAATATGGAACACAAAATTAACGTCGTTTTATCAAATTATAGGATGGCATTAGGACCAAATGCTATCCTACTCCCTGGAGATGGAACTGAGGATACACCAGAGGAGCACAAAATACTTCAGCATGAGAGTTCTGATGATAGTGATTGGGAGGATGTTTAGTAAGGTTATTTTCATAGACTGTTCAAAAGACTTCAGTCTTTAACAAGCCCCACCTTAAGGACAGAGTCCTTAGGTGTGTCCAAACTTGATTTGTAGTGTACTCTTTTTGCGTTTTTGTTGTTCTGGTTTTTGACTGCTTTCATATCTGTTTTCACCCAGCCTTTACTCTTCACTTGTCTGATGTATGATTTATTGGACAATAATATGCAGACATTTCTGTACAGATTGTGTAGTGTCCTTTGCGCGCTAGTATAATAAAGAAATGTGAATCAATTTGTTTCACTGCCTGATGACTTATGATCATGAGTAATTTACAAATATATAAACTATTAAGTGGAAATAAATGAAATTGGTGGCAGTTCAACTATTTAATGTAGTTGAACACATTATGTTAATGCACCATACATAGAAATTGTACATTTAAATGTAATTGTGCAAACTGAAGACTGTCAGAATTGAGAATTTCAAGAATTTGCACAGTATAAAGCCCTGATTCCCATAGTCATCTCTCCAACAATCTAGTACTTTTATACTCCTTATAAATAAGATTCCTATTAAAACCAGGTCAAAGGGCTCTAGTGGCAGTCCAACTACCTAGCAACATGTATACAATTCACTACTTTTATGATTGGAGACTTTAAAAAATCAGATGTCTGTCTTTGGAATTAGGTTAATTAACTCATAGGTATTGTGACGCCGGAGGCGTCGGGACAGAGGCAGCCGGAGACGGGGGTTGAACAGAAGGATGTTTATTGTCCATGGCAACCAAACCAGTAAAGCTCTTAGCGCACACACTGCAAGTGATGCAAGGTAAAGCTCGTAGCGTACACCAGTAAAGCTCTGAGCGCACACACTATAAGTGATGCAAGGTAAAGCTCGTAGCGCACACTAGAAAGGCTCCTAAAGCACGCACTGCAAGTGATGCAAGGTAAAGCTCGTAGCGCGCACGCAGGTAGGGAACGCAGTGACGGACACGCAGAGACCAGAGACGCTCATGTAGCGGCAATGTGCAGCACTGGACCAGACGACCTGCGGGCTTAAGAAGAGCAAAGTAAACAAGAAACAGGTGCTCAGTATGATGGTGATTGCGGGGGTGTGTGCTGGGATCGGCTGCTGGCCGGGATGCGCGCCCTCTGGTGGCGACCCGGCCCCCTCACCGTGACAGGTATAATATGTTTACATGTGTATTTTCTTTATGATTACAATTCTCATTTCAACCATCATGCATGAGCAGCAAGTTCAATTTAAAATGAAAATTATACAGTAATGTAGCACAGCCCATTTGATGTCACTGACAGACAGCTTTGCAGTTTACATACCCCCAGGGGACCAGCATCACCCACTAGAAATATATACTTCAAATTTAAGAATTAATTTACAGATCAATGTGAGATCTAATAGGGGTAACTGGTCTGCTCTTTGTAATAACATCTGTGACACCAACGTCGTGGGCTGATGTACCATTACAGCCAGTGGACAGGCACCTCCTACCTGAGGCTCAAGGTAGGGTTGCTCATTAGGGCTCTAGACCCATGCGATTGTAAAGCTGCTTTGTGACATGTGTTGTAAAAAGCACTATATACATAAATTTGACTTTTAATCTTACAGGGAGAAGAAACATTTATTTAAAAAATTCCAAGTTTTATTCAGGTATATCTCACATATTGCTACAATACACTTTAATAATAATAATAATAATAATAATAAACCTATATAGCCATATGCATAGTGTGAAGGAATTTGGAACAATATGGCGCTGTTTGTAGTTCATGAAGATATGTTAGGGTTAGGGTTACGATCAGCGTCAAGGAGTCGTTTCCCTTGCCATACTGCACACAGATAGCACGAACGTATAAACAAAATAGCAGCAGCAGTAGTATATCTGGTATAAGACAACAAATAAATAAAAACAACAGCATTTCGCTACGCATTCGCTATGTATCGCGATAAGACAATGCAGTCTGAGGGCTACAGGGCCATGCAGGCTCACACTGAATCCATATGGTCATTCCTGGAATGCCATTTCCGTTTTTTCCCCAATCTGTGGAGAACCGATGTAACTAGACTATAAAGACTGGGAATACATAAATAAATGCCATCATTGTTAGCAACTAAATATGCTAAACCCGGTCCTATCTTGTAAACACAGTCCGTATTTTATTGTATTAAAGGCTTTATTTCTGGATGTGGCTGTTTCCGATTGCGTAATGGTCTTTAACTTGGCACTTCCGCGTTATGTTATAACGCTTATATACCTTGTTGAATGATTGAGCAAGAATTTTTGGCTGTTTGTTGTTCCCTACCAGTACGCGAGTTTGTTCCTAACCCATTTATTTTTTACACCAGTGGTTCCCAATCAACCCCCCACCCCCCCCCCACCCCACCATAGTGTGGGTATTTTAGGATGCACCCAGGCCCAAAGCTCGGAACTTTACAGACATTTGTGGTGTAAACTTTCATGACATTAAAACCATTGCATATACAACATTTAAGTGTATTTTTGTAACACGAGGGAAGGCAAGATGCCGAGACGAGGTAATACTCGGATCAACTCGGACAAAGAGTGATGATAATTACATTGACACATACAAGACCCAACTGCACATAATGTTGACGAGATGAGTCACAGGTGACAAAACGGACGCCAACCACACATGCACACGCCCAAGGGGAGGAGTCAGGGACAAAGCAAAAATAGCATTTAAATGCATTTAGAAAAAAATAGCTAAACAAAAGCACCAAGCCCAACATCTCTTAAATTCATGCAATGCATAGTTCACTACAATGTAGAACAAAGTACACAATTT
This sequence comes from Brachyhypopomus gauderio, assembly GCF_052324685.1. Classification (NCBI taxonomy): domain Eukaryota; kingdom Metazoa; phylum Chordata; class Actinopteri; order Gymnotiformes; family Hypopomidae; genus Brachyhypopomus; species Brachyhypopomus gauderio. Next base: position 43,320 of record NW_027507343.1, on the reverse strand, counting down.
TGCAAAAACAAAACAAGGTACAAGGGAGATATCAGTATAAACTAGAGTCTGTTGTCCTTGATATTTAAAAAGTTCAAACCATTAATTATTTTTTTTTATATAAAAACTGCGTTCCCACTTTAAATTTCCAGCAAGTCTTACTACAGCGTGTGCAATGTTTTGATGTGCTACACATGGGTAATTGAAGAAATTGTAAATAAAAAGTCCTGGATATTGGCATCACTGACAGACTTATAAAAATACCACACAACGTTAGATGAAAAGATCTAGTACTGCAATATGCTAGTGAATATTTAGAACTGATCAAATGTTCAGCTACCAAGTTGTTTACACAAATGTTGGGATTTTTCTAAAAATGAAAGTTTAGTACCAGTACCATGACTTGCAGTCCAGTGGTTGTATAAAAGTTTGCATAGTTGCATAAATTCATACATACCAGAGCAGGCAGGGTTCCCACTCCACTTGCTTCATTTTCTTGCCCTGAAACAATTCAAACTCTTCAGTTTTCTAACTCATTAATTTTAATAACAATATGCATTTTTAGTCAATATACACATGACTATTTGCTTGTAAAATGGCATGATTGTAGTGATGGGTGTAGGATTAACCTGAACAACTCTGCATCTGACTATTCTCTTCACAGGGTAAAATTCCTGACTTTCTGTCAATGTGTGGGGACATTCTACGAAAATAAGTGAATAAAATCACATTTTTTCAAAATAAAGCCTTGTAGTACAAGATGATAGATGTAACCAAACAAAATCAAAAGATAAAAGGACAATAAAATCAATGTTAGAAACTTGTTTAGAAAACCTTAAAAAAAAGGCTCCCTTTAAATCAGAGGCACAGGCTCCAGATACAACTACTGTATGACTATACTTGCCATACTGAAGTTCTTCAAACATACCTTTCCTTTTGAGTGTCTGTGACTGACCACTGTTCTTGGCTTTACCTGGGGCAGAAACAAACAAAAAAAAAAACAATTTAAATAAAAGTATACACTGGAGTACAAAAGAAATATCAGTATATTATCAAGGCAGTATTTAATTGGCATACATGTTTAGAAACACAGCTAGGTCATTAGAAACAATAACTAGGATTTGTTTTTATCCGCCATAGACTGAAAGTCACTTCTACATGGTCTGACATGGAGAGACAGACACTGGATGATTGTGGCATCACATTCCAAAAACAATGTGTCCAAAGATTAGGTGTGTCTACTCATCAACAGTCATCATGGTGTAACACCAGGGGCACTGAGCAATAAGTAGGTAGACGCATTCGCTAAATAGAGCAAGATATACAGTGAGCAGATCCAAAACAGTTACAGGGTTCTTGCAGGTTTCAGTGAGTTAAATTTAAGACTTTTGTAAGACCTTTTAAGACCATTCTCAGTGAAATTTAAGACCAACACAACATATTACCACAAACAATCCAATGATCCCAGAAACTCTTAACATTTTATTTTGATTAATTTAGTTACAGGATTACATTAATTCAGTATTAAAACAGATAATCAAAATAGTAACATTCTCAACCCAAGCAACCTTACCAACACAACACTAGCATATCTACATACAACCTCACCCTACATATCTCTGAGTTCTTCCTTTTCAGTACCAATCTCAGCATTTGACTTGGAAAGGAGCTGAGCCATCTTGGATCCAGTCTTGCCCTCAGCTTCTTCTGCAAGAGAATTTGCCTCTCTAGCAAGACAAGTGGATACGTCTTCCAAGCTTTTCTTCCTTTTCTTAAGGTCCTCTAAAGACTGCTCAGTCAGCTCTCTTTTCTGGCTCTGGGATTCCTTTTCTTTCCTGATTCATTCCTGATCCAGAAAGAGTCAGTATTTTGACCGGGCTGCACCCACAGATGCTAAGAGTTCCTTGGTGAGGGGAACCTGTGACACCTCCATGCATTGTGACAGTCACATATGAGTCTGTGTGTGCCAGTTGTGTCCTCTTGCATGTTTTCTGCCTCCACCTCCTTGTTTAATTAAATAATCATACACACATTATACATTTAACAACATGTAGACTCAGCCTATCTTCAAGTATGTCTAAGGCATGGTTTGACCAAAATCCTCACACCCTGCAGCTGATAAAATTTATTAAAATGTTACATTTTGGTTAAATTACTGAAATAAATGAAATTATAAAATTAACTAATTAAATAAAGGCTCAGAATTTTCTTTCCCCAGGCCATCTGTATCTTAACACACAAAACTTTTTTAACCTCCTACCTTCTTTTCTATTTATTATCCCGATGAAACCAACTTACTTTGTCTAGCCATGCTGAATATGAATTTGAATGTTAACATTGAAAACGTTGGGACACACTACCTGTTTTTACCCTATGTATATATGCCCACTAAAAGGCAATACATCAGTCCAATGTAAATAAAACCATGTGCAATCCATGAAACAGAGCATGGGACAGTGGAACATGTTTCAAAACATGACATAACCCATCTACAGGGCATAGTTGTTGTTTTTTTTTATTTTACATGATTTAACACAGTAAATATATTTTTATTTCCTCTAGCTGGGATTTAGCATGCATTGAAACATTTCTCTAACTCAATGCCATGGACAGTACATGGTTCTGAGATGTTTTTGTATTGTAGCCTAATTGTATAAAATGGTTAACACATTGAAAAGAAGACATAAGTGGAGCATAAGTAAGGATCACTTACTTTGATAAGTTTTGGTAGATCCTGCGCTGTTTCATGGCCCATGAAATGAGAGCCCATGTACCTCGATTGCACATATCCATTGCTCCAGAACCGAACATGAAGATCCAGCCGTTTGGATTTTGTGGTTGAATTAAAGCTTTCATCGAACATTAACACATACGGCCCGGTAAGAGCGTATCAACTCTCTCTTGATGAAGTCTGCCAAGCCAAATCTAGCTATATATGCGATTTGTTTAGTCCACACGAAAACTTTTTCGCGATATTCGAACCAGGGAACATTGCCGTCACTCTATCCTAATGTAGCCCGAATATCATTAGCCGAAGCACTAGTGATACTGCGGTGGAGTCCGGCGGGACCCGGTGTTCTGTCGGATTTTCCTACTTTGTCGAATTTTCCTACCGTATCAGCTGGCAGCGAGTATTTATCCGCTTGTTAAGTGTGACGACACGCGTGACGTTTCAGCCGCTTCCGGGTCCAAACAAACAAGGATGGCGGAGCCTGTAAACCTGTTTACGATAACTTCGTTCTTTAGTGAGGCACCATTGAGGGTTAAAAAAGGTCTAAACTCTTTCAACTCCAATAGAGTACTAAGTGTATCTGTTCTCCCAGGTGGTATATTTAGGGGTAGAGTCCAGGCGTCCATGAAAAAGACGATTTACGAGGTTGAGGTGAGTTGAGGTGAATTGAGGTTGAGGTGTGGTGACTGAAGTGAGTATGGGTCAAATAACGTTTAATACAGGTACACGTTGAGGGTCAGGCAGTGAGGTACAGCAGCTGCGTTTGCCCAATCGGTAAAGACAAGTGCCATCATATGGCAGCCTTGTTGATTTGGGTGGAGAAAAACGTGTCCCGCACCGATGTAGAATGCGTGTGGAAAAGGGCGAAGACACCGAAAACGGACGAAATTGCAGCCAAGAGAGTATCTGAGATGGCCCCATCCACATCACGAGGTTAGTAAATAATTTGCAATTGATGTCAATGTTGCATGGTTTATTAGCTTAACGCTATGCAGTTTTAAGTTGCGGTTTCCAAACCTGGAAATCTTACCCCCCTTCCTTATACAAAACACTGCTTGGCCAGTACAACCTCAAAGAAGGATCTAAAGTAAGTTGTGGGTCTTCATGAATATTTCAACTTAAGTTATGTGTATCTAAGAGTAAGTGACTGTGTTTTTATTAAAGGCATGTGATTGGGGAATCCTACATGAGTCGCGGGCAAAGCAGCAGTACACAGCGGACGCTGGTGTGGTGATCCAGGAGAGGGGATTGTTCCTGTCTGACAGTGGTCTACTTGGTGGATCTCCAGATGGGACAGTGTCTGATGACTGCATCATTGAGGTGAAATGCCCATGGTCCGCCAGAACTAAGACTGTCCAGCAGGCAGCAGAGAGTAAGAGAGACTTTTTTCTAGAGCTGGATGAAGAGACAAGTTCCCTCAAACTAAAACAAACTCACCACTATTGGCATCAGATCCAAGGCAACCTACATCTGAATGTACATTTACCTGAATGTAAAAAAGACAAACATTTTAATCTGGTTTTACTTTTTTAATAAAGGTTTTCTGCAAAGTTGTGTAAATCATTCTTCAGTCACAATAATTGTAAACATGTTTTAATTTGCCACTGTCCTGCTAACTGATTTACATACATCAGATATTTCATTGAATTTCACGGAGAATTGGGGTTTGCAAATTTGTAAGACACACACATACTTTCAGTATCTTGTTAACATTTTTCCTGTACTGGTAAGGGATGTGGTCCAAAATGCAAAACAGTTTCAGCCTCTGAATAGACCGCTCCACATGTATCCTTGCACAGGAGATAAGTCTGTTATTGTTTACTTCCTCCTGTGTAAACTGTCCGTTGAGCAAGAAAGACGGGGTGTTAAGAAGAACTCCCTCTGGCAAAATGTCCCGAATTGTGAAGCCCTTGTCTGCAATAACCAGATCACCTGCTTGTAGATGTTGGAGAAGTCCACTGTCAGCTGTTATTGACTTGTCTGAGGCGCTCCCACCGTACAGGTTACTGGCAAAAGTAATCACACCATTGGGAGCCACACCAATTAGAGCCTTTAGCGTGGTCCGTCCTTTGTAGTGGCTGTACAAATGACACTGTGTGTCAAGCCTCTCTGTGTTGGAGACAGCAACCTCTGTGCAGTCAAGGACTATTCTACAGTTAGGAAAAGGTCGGAAGCAGTCTGGCAGCGAAGTCTGATTCTTGGCCGTGGAGGGGATGTTTTCAAGTAGACCGACATACAAAATATCATACAGAGCACAGATGATGGTGGTAAAGATGTTAGTTACAGTTGCTGTGCTACAATTAAACCTTGTTGCAAGGTCTACATGGCCATTATTCAATTTAAGCTTCATCAAAGTAAGGAGTAACTGATCAATAAGGGGCATAATTTGGACAGTCCAATCAGAATGATACTGTAGCTCAAATCTAGAAAGAAGTGCTTCCAAAAAAAATACTGTGGCAGCATCAGGTAATCCAGTGTAGTATTGGACTTTGTTAGGATGGGAGGAAATCTGACTGAAAGAAAAGGTTTGCTTTTGTTTCTCCAACTGTTCTTTCAATTTTTTGTTCTCTTCTCTAAGCATGTCATTCTCAACCTCAAGCATGACAAGACTTGGTTGGGATGTAGTAGGGGTTTGTGGGGTTGCCATGTCAGCTGTGTGTCCTGTGTCTGTTGCATCATCACTGGAAGGGACAATCTGCTTCTTCTGCTTAGGGGGATTGCTGGGGTGGTCAGGAAAATGAAAAGCCTTTCCCTGGTTCCAAGCGAATCGCGAAGGTCCAGCAGCTTTGCCATTGGGAAAGTGCCAACTACACACCCTGGAGTTGCAGTTTGGGGTGAAGTTTTCACGTCTGTAAAAGAAGAAAAAATTATCATTAATCATTAGTCACAGCTTACTTGGGTTCCTCTAACAAAGTGCTAAAGAAATAAGGACCTTATAAAATTGTGTGTGTATATATATATATTGCAATAAAATGTGAGAATTATGTATGGTAAGTGTACGGCAGTAATAAACTAATGGAAACGGGCTAAGCAGTAATGTATATGCATACTGAAAAAGGTAAATATAGGATGCAACAGTAGCATCAGCTGTATTTTTGCTTGGTATTTTTACGGACACTCCTGATCAGCTAACTGTTGTGTGTGTATCCATACAATATATCAAGGATATCCGAAAAGATATCCTGGTGTTGCCTTTTACGAGCTAGCTAATCTAGCTAGTGTTAGCGCCACTAGCTAAGTTAACCAGAGCTATCTTTACTTTAGTTTTACTTTAGCTGGACAACAAATAAAACAAAACAAGAACTAAAATATCTGTATGTGGCAAGAAACATTGTATTAAACCCATAGCTAGAATATCAAGCAATCCAAAAAGGGGCAAGTTGGCTTTTTTTTCTCTGTGGGGTTAGCTAGCTAGCATTAGCGCCCACGGAGGCACTGTCAAGATTTTTTTTAGAAATAGAACTTACCTTATCAACTGCACCCATTTTCTTCTCTCTTTCTCATTGCAAGGAAAGCGGTAGAAAGACAAAAGGGTCGTTGTTTTAGACTCGGATCTGTTAAAACAGCAGGGCACACAGCACTGCGGCATATTAAGGGACTCAATGCAGCGAGTGTTTGGACCCGGACGTGAAGTTTCGCAAAGATGATGCGTCACAGCTTAACAACCCCATAGACTAGTCTGTCGAATTTTCCTACCTTGTCGAATGTTCCTACCGTGTCCGTTGGCATCGCGTATTTGTAGACGTATCTCTTAGTTTGTTTACCTTATGGAAACGTCGTAATGTAGCGCAAACCAGCGTTTAAAAAGTAGTATTTGTAGACGTATCTCTTAGTTTGTTTACCTTATGGAAACGTTGTAATGTAGTGCAAATCAGTGTTTAAAAAGTAGTATTGTAGACGTATCTCTAGTTTGTTTACCTTATGGAAACGTTGTAATGTAGCGCAAATCAGCGTTTAAAAAGTAGGATGAGCTTTAAAATAAAAGTTTTATTTTGCGTATTAGTGTATTATTACACGGCTCAATCATTATCATGCGGAAATATCCAAGTCCCTATAAATAGGTAATAACAGGTAGTAAAACGGCGCTGTTTAAAACATTTTAATCAACTAGTTAACTTAATGCACAGTTGAAAACATAGCAATTGCAAACAAAGAAGGAATTATAAACAAGAAATTAACTTACTGCACTATTGAAAGGACTAAATAGTACTGCACTGTTGAAATTCGCTAGCAGGCAGGAAAAATCGATGGGTGTAGTAGGCGGCCACCAAAATAGTGACGTAAAAGCGACTTGCGCATGCGCAGTAAGCCTTGGTATGAATTTTCGATGGGTAGGAAAAATCGACAGAACACCGGCACTGACGATAGCGAAGACGGCGGGGATGAGGCACAAAATTGCGTGAAGGCTTTTCGTGACAAGGACCGTTTCCTGCCTGCGGTTATTATGGGTTTTGTAGTTTAATTAATTAACACGTACCAACACCTGTAGCCCCGCACAAACACAGACAACACAGAACTGACTTCCGGACGTTTCGATTAAACTACACTTTTCTAAAATTAACTAAGGTAAAATTTTAAGACCTGACTAAATTAAATTTAAGACCTTGGATGAAAATCTGGCTGTTTTTTAAGTCTTTTAAGGCCTTAAATTTAAAGTTTTGAATTTCAGACATTTTAAGACTTTTTAAGACCCCGCGGGAACCCTGAGTTATAGCAGTCAAGGGTCATATCAGGAGGGCAATCATATAAGGAACAAAAAACAAGATCGAAGAGACATGACTTGAACAAAGCACACACCAGATACTAAAGAGAAACTTAGGAACTAAACAAGACACAACTGAAAATGATGAGAAGGTGGAGTTACAAATGACAGGGGTGTGGCAGAACACATGGGAAAACCAAAACATGGACACATGGAATACCAAGACAGACAGAGAAGGGGATAAACAGAGCATGATAAAGGTAAAATCACCAAAACGTACAGAAGTCTGAGATGCCTCAAAACGCTGAATGGGCCCAGTAAGACACACTCTTACTCAATATTAAATCACTCATTGTAATTTACACAAATGAGCAGCGCACTGTTGAAAATAAGATATGTGAAAACTCAATCATTGGTTAGAGTGTATGGAATTAAAAATAACACACCTGTTAATTTTTGATCCTCTTTCTAAAAGGTGGACAGACTGCAATTACCTCTACTACAAGAAAAAAGTAAAAATAAAAATAAGAGGCATCAAACCTGCTACTACTGCGCCCTGAACTGCTGCTGTCCCCTGAACTGCTGCTGGCCCCTGAACTGCTGCTGCTGGCCCCTGGACAACTGCTGCTGGCCCCTGGACAACTGCTGCTGGCCCCTGGACAGCTGTTGCTGCTACTCCTAGCCCCTGGACTCCAATATGAATCCATCCTACATTTAAGGAAAAAAGTGTAATCACATTTATATGGAAGTGATATGTTAGGCAAGCTAGTTAGGCCAATATCTGCATTATCTGTGCTTACGCCCCAGCACATTATTTTAGTATAGAACTCAGGATATAGGACATCAGAATATTCTTACCTTGGACTACCATGTCAAATAGGGACTGCATTCTTTTTAAACAGGCAGACAATGTCTCTGTAAATTGACACCTGGGGGACAGAGTCTCTAACACCCAGGAGCCAGTCTTCCTTCCAGGCTCTGATAAAAACATTACTGCTCGTATTCCCAGAGCCTGTAATTTCTCAAGCTAAAACAATCACCCCCAAAAAGTGAATAATTTGCACTAAAATGCTAATTTATAATTTTCCATATTATTTCAAATCTGTAGAATGAAAATCAATCACATACCAGTAGTGAAGCTTCATCTTTTATGTGTGATGCTGTGTGATTTCTTTTATGGGCCTGAACCCATTCCGTACGTTTATGGTCAAGTTTTTTTTTTTTTTGTCTTAATTTAGATGGTTGTTTTGCTGTACATGATGTGCAAACTTTGCAAGCAATATTAATTAAATTGTGGCAAGCCACACACTTCTTGAAGGTGGTTCCACGTCCGGGCATTTCTAAATACACACACACACACACAGACAGAGAATTAGTCAATGCCCCTTAAAACAATTTCGAAAGATTCATTTTTAGTACCCATGCAAATAGTGACAATTTGTGCAACTGTACCTTAACCCAGTTGATTGGTAAAGCAGTAAATCATGCTAAACCTTCATTCTAAAATCGTCTAAAAGACCAAGTAGGTCCAAATAATTCTAGCATACTCTCATTTATGAATCAGAAATAAACAGGACATGCAATCAGTGTAGCTAGGCTATGTAAAATTATGAGACACTTCAAGGGTAGAGACGTAAAAATAAAGAAATCTGTTTGGCTCTTTGATTATTATCTACACTATCCTATACCCTTGAACGTCGACTTCATACCTACAACTGTCATGTAGTTGTATTTTGTTAAAGTTGAATGTTTTATCATAATTACACTGAAAAATGTTTATCTAACTAGCTGGCTAGCTAGATCTGAAAATTTAGCTAGTGGGAGATACTTAATGTGTATTTGCATAAATGCAGATACGTCTTCATTAGCTAGATAGGAAGCTATGGGATTTCAGAGCTAGCTACATACCTAGATACCCATAAAGATCTACGCTGTAAGTGAGTGTGGGCGGCTAAATTATGTCACTATTTGTGTTACATTAACTGAAATCCTAAACACTTCAATCAAAAAATGATTAATACGATTTAATAGAGATTACCAAAACATACTAACCTACAACCATTGAGCATGTAATACCTGAGCAAAAATGAGAGCGTCACGGCGTCTCCGTCGTCATCATACGGGTATTTGTCCATTTTCAGTCGTTTTATGTCAGCGTGTGCATTTCACGTTTCAGGCATACAAAAACGTGTAACTGACACGGCACGCCGGGTGGACCAACGTGTGTATTACACCGACTTCTTTAATGCCCCATTCCCCGATCCGAGAGGGAGCTGGCTATTTACTTCGTGGATATTCTCTTAGCCAGATTCATTTTGTTTATGGAAGTTTGTGTGCAGAACTACTAGCATCCATTATTTATTTTTGCGAGGCTCTGGTCACAATTATTGTAAAATGCTGGTTTTGCACATATTTGTCTCGCAAAGTAAGTTTTTGGTTTTCTCCACAGTCGAGGCGTCATGCTCAGCAAGCGTTGCACAGAGCACACAGGGCGTATGCCTTCACCTTCTCACAGACGTTTTCGTCAGCTACAAAGGTTCCCTTCAGAATTTAATGTGTATTACTGGCTTTTTGGCAGATATAAGTATAAGCAGTTTATAAGAGCTTTGTCCATTTCAGTGGTAAAGTTTTTTTTCTGCATGATTGCAGGTGGTGGAGGTGACGCTCCAGCACAAATCTGCCTACAGGGGGCAGGAGAGTGAGCACTGGTGGGTGCTCAACAATGTATTTTACAACATAGATGCAGAGGTGAGTCATGGGAACAGGTTCTCAGTTTCAGTGAGAATGGACTTGCCACAGTTGATGTCCTTCAACCTAACATTTTCTATGCATTTGTAGCTCACCCTCCACTACTTTGCCAACGCTAAAGCCGTGGCCTGCATCAAGATAAGTAAGAGTCTTGGATAAATGCATTTTAAACTAGCATGTCCCGTTCTTAATCACACTCATCAGCATGTCCTCTGTTAATTCAGCGGAGGGAATCCAGCATCACAGAAGCAACGATATACCTGTGCACGCAGTCAACGTCGTCATCTGTGCAGAATATCTTTCAGGTTAGTGCATCCTCATACCTGATTACATTTAGACTTACTTATGGGGTATTTAGAAAATGATTCCTAAAGGCATCTTCACTTATTTTTACTCTTATTTGTGTTTTTCAGCAATCAGAAGTTTCTGTGACGTATAAGGGTGTCTCCATCGGTTCAGATGGCCTTTTCAGGTCACATGAGTCTAATCACACCCAGACCCTGGAGACACCGGACCCTGCTGTTTTCTCCACCAGTCCTGACACATCAAGAGGACCCCCTCCACGCCCACCTCCAGGCTTTTAATCACCTACACAGCATTTTAATAGATTCTTATACAAAGTTCTAATCTCACTATGTATCATGCCTTTTACTTTTCCCACATAAAAACAAATGTTTGTATGTATTTGTGTGTTTTTCAGATGAAGTCGGTTTTCCCCATAACATGAGGACTAGATGTTGGACTGTTGGGACTCACATGGACTGATCACCCACGTGGGGGGTTGTGCATCTGCCCCTTCTTCTCTTTGCCCCTAACACTCTGTTTAATGTTTCATCTTTTGAGGTTTGTGTAACCCTAACACATCTCCCCAACTTTTCAGTAAAACATTGAACTATGTTTGGTCTTTGTGGAGATGCCTTGTCATCAGGCTTGACTCCAACGATAGACCTCACCCATTGTTTTTTTAATTTGTGCAGCACACACATGAACATAGTCCCTTAAACCGGATAAAACATTGGTAAAACTGTGCAGTAAAAGCTTAGCGGCATGTCTGGCCACAGTTCTCCCTTGAAAGATCCTATGCTCTGCATTTAAATGAGTATCCCCGGCCCCAACTTTGTTAGACTCTATCATCTACGTTGGAGCAGGACTACATACGTCGCCATTGAAACACGTACAACATACACAAACATAACTGTATGCTATTGTTTGCTATACATCACATTCAGCATTACAACTTTTCCTGTCCTCCTCCTACAGGTTCAGTAGGACCTGCCTCCCCCCCTTCTGCAGATGACCGTGGGCTCTACCGGCCAGCACCAGGGAAGCCCTGGAAGACGGCCCTCCCCCCCTGAGGACAAAGGACCTCTAGTGAGTTATTCCTCTTATATATATATACACATACACACAGTCCAGGTGATGGGTCAGGTCTCTGACCCCATCAAAGTCTTTATTTTGCTTTTCTGTCTCTTTCTTACTCTCCATCATGTAGGTCTCCAGTGCTTCTTCCTGGAGTAGAAACCACAGACAGCTGTGCAACCTGATCTTCACCCAGACTTCCAGGACAAGAGGAGTAATGAAGTTTGTGGACCAGGACACAATGCATGTTGCCTTCTGTCATGCAGGTATCACAATGAAGCAGTCTGGTTTTCTTTTTTTTTCCCCCATTTTAATTGAATAACATTTTCTACTTCCAGCAATATCACCCAAGTAGGTGTTTTCCCCTCATTTTCTGCAGATCTTTGAGAAAGCTGTTGCCAATCTGGAATGCGTCGACTTTCTCCTGAGCTTAGAGATGGTCTTGTCAGAGGTGGATGGTGCTTCAGCACTGGTAGACTGGAAACCTGCAAAGTCAAAGCAAACAGACGGCGTGAGAGGGATGCTGTGTGTAGTCTTCCATGCTGTTGTCATTGTTGTTCATGCCCTATTAGTTGTGCAGCAGGAAAGACTACTAAACCATAGAACACAACTAAACCATGGAAGACTACTATACCATGGACCCCTCACTTCTTTATACATAATACTGTCATGAATTAAACTTCACCAAAGAAATACTAAAATGCGTACCATCTGGAATATGTCTGTCCACCACCTGGTCCTCCGTGTGAACATGCACTTAGGTTGTCCGTTTCTTTAAAAAGAGCAGACAATTTGATATAAAATCATTCAAAATATGATTGACGGTAGCATAAATGTATGGTTGAAAATCATTCAGAAGAGCAGAATCTAAAGCTAATGGTGTGACTGGGAATAAATACATTTTAAAAACAGATACCTTGAATCTCAGCTTCAGAAATCTTGGAAACCTGAACCACCAAGATTTCTTCTCCAGCCCCACGTCCACTGTCTGTGCTGCACTCTGCAGAGCGGAGCCTGTATGGTCCTGTTCTGTCCAAGAGATGGTGATGCCAGCGACATCACCGAACAGAGTGAGGGCAATCAGAGCTGACAGCTCTGAGCAGCATCTCTGTAGTGACAGCTTCACTTCCACGTCAGCCTCCGTCACAGATGCGCTTCTAGAACCGTAGTGATCATTGTCAGGCTTGGTCCAGGATGTCAACCCAAGGCGTTCTTGGAGAAAAGTTTCTGAAGCAGTCTTCACAAATCTCCTCACGATGCCCGACTGGAGTGCCTCCTCAGAAAGGTCAGTATCCGACAGCACTGACCGAGTACCCCTGCAGCTCATTTGTGCTTTTACTCGGTCCAGAGCCGCAATCCTTTCCAGCATCAGGTTCCTCACTATAGGGATGAGGTCCTGAGCAACCACCTCCTTCACTGCCACTTTGACCCATGCCGAGATTTTTTCCAGCACTTCAATCAAATCCTCCATTTTCATCTAGTTAGGTTAAAGGAAAGTGTAAAAAGTTCATCAGTATCCAAAAGCTTAATGATTTTTAATTATTACCTTTTTTTAACCTTAAGCTGATTATTTCTTTAAGTAAAATGCTAATGTAAAGAACATCTAATGTTGTGAAGGTCTGACCAGACATGGCCAAAGGCTCATGTTGCTATGGTAACTCAGACACACAGGCAGATAGGAAGACAGAGATACAGAGATTGGTACTCACATTGCTTGGCAGTGTATTCCTCAGCTCTTCAGTTAGAACAGCTGGATTAATCCCAGAGGTGGATACGACTCCACCACTTTTCCCACATGGAGGAGTGTTGAGCTCCTCCATCACTGCCTCCTCCACTCTAGTACAGCAAATAGCTGTGGTGAAAGAAACATTTACTTTAAGCATCTATGAGGCAGACACTAATGATGCACATAAGGAAATGTCACTAAAAACATAAATTGTGGAAAATTATAGTTATGAATAAATAACCTCGTAATGCATCACGTTTTGGTAACATGTAATCACGCTAAATCTCACCTGAAAACCATCTGCTATGGTCTTTCTTTGCCTGCTTGTTTTTCACACTGGGGGCCGACACATCACAGCCCTCAGGAAGCTCTTCTGTTGGCCCAGCTTTCTTAGACTGTAGTAGAGAAAATGAAGAAAAAATGAGTTTCATGATGACTATCGCAAGGGTTCTCAACTGGTCTCAGCCCGGGACCCACTTTATCCTCATGGTCATTAAGTCGCGACCCACTTTTTAAAAAAACGTTGTCGGTTGGCGTACACCATGCACTTTATGCAATACAACTTGTTTGGTGGTCTTATGAAGGACCGTTTATAAGCTATTGAAATTATTACAAAAAACAGTGTGTAGTGCTCTGGGGCCTTCACGACCGCCACTTGCGTCTGTGTTAAGGTCATTTGTAGACGGTGCCTTAGACGTTGCAGTGATGAAAGTTGCACATTTAGAATACGTCTATTCCTGACGTAAACAAAGTTGTAGATGTTTGTCTTGGTTGCCAGAAACAAGAATTTTATTATAGCACTTTTGCCAATACTGTCTTAGTTATTGAAGAAAATTCCGAATACTCTAACCTGAAACAAACTTGTTTCCTAGTATGCATACGAGTGACTTTTGATCCCAATTAACTTAAAATTATGTACAGTTATAAAGAAGTGTCCTCTTTGTGTCCGACAGAGATGTAGACTGTGTGGGAAAAAATGCGATATTTTTCGCTTGGCCATTTTCAACGCTTAGTGCTCAAGTTTCAGCTCCGTTTTGCGAGTCATGCTGGTGATCGGATTCCTGCATTTGTTGATGGGCAGAGACGAACATGTGAGCGGGAGCTGGAGTCTATCGTTTAACTTTTAAAATACAAACTCAAAAGAAAATGATGGAAATTTTTCCAATTACAAAAAATCCTTACCCATAAAAAAATAATGCTGTTGTATCGGCTGTCGCCAGTGGCGAGTGAAATAATTTATAATTAGGGTTACCATAAATATTACTCGCAAATTAATATTCATGGTCGTGATTGCGACGATTTTAGTCGCAATCTGAAGCCCTGGCATGTCTGACGGGTGCCTCTATATTAATTTTTTACAAGCTGTCCGCGACCCACCCAGAACGTGTCCGCGACCCACCAGTTGAGAATCACTGGTCTATCGTATTTGGACTGCTCAGACGGGATGGGTGGGGGGCGTACATCATATTTTGAAAGCCAATGTGTTGATTTTGGCTCACGAATAGATTAATTTCTGAGTAACGTTGTGCATAAGGATTTTTAAAGTTTTGTAGTGGGCCAGTAGCAGCCTTGTTAAGATGTGCGACACCCTAAAGACCAACAAATAACGTCATTCCACGCCACCATTGAATTTCGGAAACTGCGCTACGGCACAATCATTAATTAGCAATATGTTCATGAGCTAGGCCTATGTAGTGCTTTCTAATGTGTGTTTCTAAATAAAACCATGCGTGTTATACAACCCTTTATCTTAAGTAGGCTACATTATGCATTAAACACGTTGTAGAATGCTACCCTTTTCTGTGAAAATAATACAGGCTGCGGACATCCGCGCAGACAGGATAGGGGGAATACGAACATTTTATAATTTGATTTTTTTTCTCAACACCGCTGGACTCTCAAGGAGAGAATATTAATCTATCTTAATAATGACCTCAGATGGTTAATAACCAATATTAATTGGTTACACATCTTAAATGTGATAAGAGGCCGTAAAATGAAGTAACTGGGATGTAACCGGATAATTAATGTTAATCTGAGTCGCCATTTGTGGTCGAAAGCAATTTAGTTCTATTTTTGTGCAATATTCTACAATCACTGTTGCTACAAAGCAACTTTAGAGAACTGTCTCGACGAGGAATGTAATTTTCAATAAATAGACTGGGAAGCGGCTCTCTCGAACTTACTCGGACTAAAGTGAGATTATGGAAAAAGCTCAAAGGAACATGAACTTACCCTCATCATTAGTTTAAACATGATCAATAGTCACTCCTTTACTCGCACAAGATATCGGTGAACCGCTGTAGTAGCTACTTCAACCTCCGTGACGATCGAACCATCTGTGGTTAAATTAAACACTGTCTGTGGCGACTTTTATAGGTCTCCTGCATTGTGACTTCATATGCCGTGTTGTCGTAGGGACGCAGTTGGATAATAACTAAAACTACTAATTGCCCGTGTTGTCATAGTGACAGTTAGATAATAACTAAAACTACTAATTGGCCGAGTCTTCAAGTGCAAATCACATTGGGCTGGCCCATGTTAATCTCAGTAGTTTGGGCCGGGACATTTATCACACCCACTCTGGCCCTGGAACATGTATCAGATCCACTCCGGTGTTATAAAAATCTGTGCTACCCATCGAATGTCTTACTTAGGTATTTTCATGTCAGTGTACAACGTACACCTATAATTTTGCGTTTCAGCATTTTTTCTCTTGAATTCACAATGAGGACTGTCCATTTATTTTGCCAATTTACTTTTTTGTCAACAATTATTAAATATTTTTGTGAATATCCTCGGAAAGACCTGAGAAATATCACTACTGCTTTGTTTCTAATACGTGGAGGTTCCAAATGTCTGCTAGTCAGTTTGTTTTATCCTTGCCAGTAAATAACTGTGCTCTCTTTTATCATTCCATCCTAAATGGTTTTAGTTGACTGACCTTGAAAATAGCACTTCTTAACCTTTGACGTTCGTTCAGTTTGGCTATTTTACATTTTGAATCAATTTTATTAAATACAAGTAAATAACCATGAAATGTTAATGACGCTTGCACTCATCGCAGTCATTTCTTCGATGTTCAGTTAAACGTGCAATTGAGTAGAAGTGGGACACGATACCTGTTTCTGATAAAGGGGACATACCCAAAGAGCTTCAACAAATCACAGAGGCAAAATCTCAGAGTCCCTCCAAGTTTCAAATAAAAGGTCATTAAAGTTCAAACATATGTTAGTCCAAACATGCTTCCAGCATTAATACTGTAGATTTTATGGTCTATGGGGGGTTATCTATCGTATTTGGACTGCGCAGACAGATTACATGGAGAAACCTGTGCACTTCACCTGTTCCAAATGCTCAATTCGGATAACCTCATGTTAAGGCTCTAACGTTGGAGGATCCGTGGCTCCGTCCGAAATGCCGTGTAGTAGGCACTAGATTTCAATGCATTACGTTCTACTCAAATCTTAAAGCAGTGCGTTCTTTCAGTAGGCGACTTGGCAGTTTTCATAACCTCGAACATACTACGTCCGTCATTTACCTATGTCATATGATATGGCATATAACGTTATACCACCACAGTTTAAGGACCGCTATGAATTAAAAGCGCCATTCCATATTTGTGTTTTATATATTTATATTGATTTAGAATCAGCATCAAGACGTCGTCGAGGACTAACAGAGTTACAATAACCATTAACCTCGATTTAGCCTTATTAATAATCCCAAAGCTAGATATATTTATATTTGCAAGGGTTATAATTTTCAAGGGGATAATTTGGCATTTCACTAGCATCACTGACAAGGTGAGGTGAATCCCCAACTTTGTTATATCAGTGTGACAATTAGGCAACCAAGATTTATAATAAACTAAATATTAACGTAAAATAATTTGACATACAAACCACTTCTAAACCAAATAAAGTTGGTCAAATCTTTAAAATCAAATCTTTAAATCACAGAAAGTAAAAGTGTCTAAAATTGATGTAAGTGTCATCACCATTGTAGCTTTTATTTTGTGGTTGTACAGGGTGTCCGCAGGGTCTTAAAAAGTATTATAAGTTGATAAATCAATATTGGAAAAATGAAGGCCCTTAAAAAGTATTTAAAAGCCTTAATCGCGATTTTGGAGTAGGGCCTACTGGATTTTCGTTGATATTTTAGCTTTGCAACAAAAAGTATGCAACTATTAAAAATAAGATGTCCCTTTTTTACATCCGGTTTATGTAAAAACTTTTGGGAATCATTTTCACTATCAGTTCGTTTTTAAATTCTCTATTAAGGCTTTATTTTATTATTTTATTTTTCATACAGAAAATAATTCTGGAAATATAATGTGTCGTTTTGCAAATATAACACACGGCAAAAATGCTTAGTAGTTTGGTGCTGTATGAGACATTTTACTGCACAACAAAATGATTTCACGTTGGGCTTAGAGGGCAAACGGTAGATTTGACTTGATGTGTATGTGACCTGGCTGGTGGGGACGGGAGAAGAAGTCTATCTGTGAGCGTGTGTGCTGTGCTGAAGACGCTTCCTTCACCTCGCTGAACTGAACTGCTGCAGCGCATCTGGTGTTAAAGGAAGAGAGAGGTCGGATGTGTGCGAGGTGGTGGCTCATTTCAGGGCATTGTTTTTAATCGCTCAGGTTTTCAAAAGATCATTTCAAACCGACCTCAGTAAAATGATAATAATAAAAAAAATAAAAATAAAATAAAAAACGAAGTTTCAAAAGGGCACTTTCGTTGATAAAGGGCAGAGTTGGTGGTGCTTTAGCACCACTTGATGTCTATGTGTGCACGCCACTGGTTCTTTCAGTAGGCGACTGGGCAGTTTTCATAACCTCGAACATACTACGTCCGTCATTTATCTATGTCATAGTTAATATGTTCTGAATACAAGAAGCTTCTGTCCTATACTCGAGACGTACCGAACCATGAATCAGTGTTTGTAGAAGAAGTCACCATGCTTGACTGCTCTGACAAGCGCTACATAGACTTTCCTCTGTTTCCAGGGAATGTAGTATTGTGGGGGAGGGGGGGGGGGGTGGCCAGGTACATTTAAAATGATCTCACTAATCATAATATACACTACCGTTCAAAAGTTTGGGGTCACCTAGACAATTTTGTGTTTTCCCTGAAATCTCATACTTTTATTTATCAAATCAGTCGCAAAATGAATAGAAATATAGTCCAGACATTGACAAGGTAGAAATGTTTTTTTTTAATTATTTGAAATAATTTTCTACTTTAAACTTTGCTTTCGTCATCAAAGAATGCCCCCTTAGCAGCAATTACAGCATTGCAGACCTTTGGCATTCTAGCTGTTAATTTGCTGAGGTAATCTGGAGAAATTTCACCCCATGCTTCCAGAAGCCGCTCCCACAAGTTTGATTGGGTTGATGGGCACTTTTTTCGTACCATACGGTCAAGCTGCTCCCACAACAGCTCAATGGGGTTGAGATCTGGTGACTGCGCTGGCCACTCCATTACCGATAAAACACCAGCTGCCTGCTTTTTCTCTAAATAGTTTGTGCATAATTTGGAGGTGTGCTTTGGGTCATTGCAGGATGAAATTGGCTCCAATCAAGCGCTGTCCACAGGGTATGGCATGGTGTTGCAAAATGGAGTGATAGCCTTCCTTATTCAAAATCCCTTTTACCTTGTACAAATCTCCCACTTTACCAGCACCAAAGCAACCCCAGACCATCACATTACCTCCACCATGTTTGACAGATGGTGTCAGGCACTCATCCAGCATCTTTTCAGTTGTTCTGCGTCTCACAAATGTCCGTCTGTGTGATCCAAACACCTCAAACTTTGATTCATCTGTCCATAACACTTTTTTCCAATCTTCCTCTGTCCAATGTCTGTGTTCTTTTGCCCATATTAATCTTTTTCATTTATTAGCCAGATATGGCTTTTTCTTTGCCACTCTGCCCTGAAGGCCAGCATCCCGGAGTCGCCTCTTCACTGTAGACGTTGACACTGGCGTTTTGCGGGTACTATTTAATGAAGCTGCCAGTTGAGGACCTGTGAGGCGTCGATTTCTCAAACTGGAGACTCTAATATACTTGTCTTCTTGCTCAGTTGTGCAGCGGGGCCTTCCACTTCTCCTTCTACTCTGGTTAGAGCCTGTCTGTGCTCTCCTCTGAAGGGAGTAGTACACACCATAGTAGGAAATCTTCAGTTTCTTGGCAATGGCTCGCATGGAATAGACTTCATTTCTCAGAACAAGAATAGACTGTCGAGTTTCAATTGAAAGTTGTTTTTTTTCTGGCCATTTTGTGAGTTTAATCGAACCAACAATTGTAATGCTCCAGATTCTCAACTAGCTCAAAGGAAGGTCAGTTTTATAGCTTCTCTAATCAGCAAAACTGTTTTCAGCTGTGCTAACCTACTTGCACAAGGGTTTTCAAGGGTTTTCTAAATATCCAATAGCCTCCTTACACAGTTAGCAAACACAATGTACCATTAGAACACTGGAGTGATGGTTGTTGGAAATGGGTCTCCATACATCTATGTAGATATTGCATTAAAAACCAGATGTTTACAGCTAGAATAGTCATTTACCACATTAATAATGTATAGAGTGTATATTTGATGCATTTAATGTTAGCTAAATTGAAAAAAAAAACTGCTTTTCTTTCAAAAATAAGAACATTTCTAAGTGACCCCAAACTTTTGAACGGTAGTGTATATTAAAAAATAAAAAATAAAATAATGTGAAATATAATTTTTTACAGTAAGGAGGATGTACTGCAATGGCTGGCTACTCAGGTTGACACGTGCAAAGAGTTCTGCATCTGTGTGTCTAGAATAAATCTCTTGCAACGTGGACTAACACTGTAGCAGCGGCAGAAACACAGCTCACCGGTCAACCCCTTAAAAGTTACATTCATAGGAGAACCTGGTGTTGACACTGGTGCTTTGCGGAAAGAATTTCTAACAGGTCAGGATCATTACATTTTTCAAAGCTCACAGATGAAACTTATTTCAGCCCCTGCCCCTTTTGAGTGTTGAAGGTGTTTCTTGCTACTGGATATGGTTTAATTCTGCCTTCTCCCTAGAAATGATTTCTGGCATAAAGACTCGGCTGTTTGAGGGAGAAGATGGTAAGGGAAAAATGCCAAAATACTCTTTAAATGACCTTGACCGTGGCCTGTTTCGGTGCTTTTCTTATATTAATTTAATTCTCTCATATTTACTCCTCTGTTTTTTATAACAACATTTGCACAACATCAAGAGTCTGAATATAGAACTCCTTATGACACATAGCTGATGTCACTGGATTTATTAATCACTGAAGGATAGATAGTTTCTGGCAGAGCCGGCCCTGACCAATGTGGTGCCCTAGGCGAGATTTTGGCTGGTGCCCCCTGTATCATCAATCATTGGGTTGATTGTGTCACTATTAAAGAAACAAATAAAAAGCAAATGACTTAAATATTACCATATAACAAGCAATAAATATAAAGGTGTTGCACAAAAAATATTTTAAAACTATTTTACATAACGTAGTGCAGAGAACAACTTTTAAATATAAATATTAAATGTAAAAAAATTAAAAACAACAACTACCACCAGTGCAAATTAGGGCAATTTGCCTACTGCAACATTATTATTTCAAAAGTGCATCTGATATATATTTATTTAAAAAACTTGCTGAGCTAAGCTAATAATAGCACCTACTAGGATTGGGCAGTATGATGACAGGGGCTATTTTCACTAAGATCATACAGAGGGGAAAAGCCACAATGACGATTGAGTGTTAGTTGTGAGTCAAGAGAGCTGGTTTAAAAGAAAAACACAACAGCTACAGATTGGAAACATTTTGGATTTGTTTCAAATAAAAATGAGAGACAATTGGAGCACGCCCCCACAATTCTAATTCGATAATATGATTGGTTGATAAAACTGCCAATCTATAATAAAAGCTCTCAATGTAAAAGACAAGGGTAGGTGACAGATAAACAGAAGTTCCTGGGGGGAGGGCCTTTCTCTCTTTTATCTAGAAACAACAGTGTGAAATATTCTGATTGGTTGATTTTTTATTTCAGCACTAAGTTTTTTTTTTTCCATCACATGCACGAAAAGTGGATTTGAAAGCCGATTTATAGGGAAAATACAAATTATTGGTGAAGCGTTATTAACATATATTACATATAATAGATAAAGCATCCTTTTAAAGATCAATTAACCTTCAGAGAAGGTGTTGAAGTCCCTGACGCCAATGGTATAGTGTTAATTCACCACATATTACCATTATATTACCTGTTTTTTTGCCACCTTTCTTCCTCCACTTTTCTCCTTTTACTACCCTGGGCACCAGAGGACTTCTGCCTTTTTGACGTCTTTTCGAGGAGATGTCACTCACTCTGTGGTGTCTTTTTCCCCACAGAGAAACAGTAACGAGGTGCGCAGAGCGCGCGGGGGAGGGCGGGTTGGCGCGCGGGTGATAGGTGTCGTGTGTTGTTATTATAAGAATTATTAATTTGACTAATATTATTAAACAATGAAATTATGATTATGTGGACTTTGCTTGTTTTCACATTTATTAATTGTTCATTTGTTAAAAAAAAAAAAAAACCGCATGCACGCGAGCGCCCCCCTGGACAGACGGCGCCCCTAGCATTTGCCTATGTCGCCTAATGGAAGGGCCGGCCCTGCATACACAGACACAAAAAACTGACGCTCCATAATAGGGAATCATTCATTGAGGGATTTTTCAGGCGTATTGCCCCAACTGTGAGCTTCATGAAAGAAAATGGGAAATATATACAATGTAATCAAGGTAGAGAATTCATGATTTTGTATAAGTGATTTAAATAATTAATTTTTGTGTAGGTTTGTTTATGTTAAGTATTAAATTACTTGGTTATTCATTATTTGAGCTTCTATTTTCAGCATGCCTGTTGCCTACTGTAAGACCTCTCCCACTGTGCTCCTGTGGCCCAGAAAATCTAACTGAGTCATTTTGGTTTGCATAAATGGTATGTAGGCTTTTGTAATTAAATTAATTGAGCCAGATTTAGAAATGAATGGACTTGATCTTAAAAATGTTACATGCACCATATGAGAGATTCAGATAAAATAAGTATATATTCTTGATTATACAAAACTGTTTTACTTTGTTGACTAAAATAGCCTGAGCCTTCTGTTTTATTTTTTTTGTTTGTTTTAGGTCGATATGATCTGTGGTTACCAGTTACAGTGTGTAGATTATGCCAGACACAATGGACACCAGATAGGAGCGACCTCATAAAAAGGGGTTATTGGCCTGCATCTGTAAATGCTGAGACCTTGTTTACAATAGATGTTTTCCATACGTTTTTGGAAATGAAAACTGCTGCACCTAGTCTATCAAGGCAAAGTTTTTTGCAGATGTTGGATGGGAGGACTCAGCAGTTTGGAAGGGTAAGTCCAGTGTGGAGTAATATATCTTTAGGTGTTCTTTAGGACTTTTCATTTTAACTTAACAAATTGTAACCTTGCAGTTTGGGAAGATACATGGAGACATGTTTCAGAGAAGCTTCATGGAGTACTCATTCTGCAAGTTTCAGTGTGACAAAATGGCTTTTGTGGACCACTTCACATGCTCTGCTTGTACCCCGAACATGACTGCCGTTTGTGCAGATGGCAACAGAAAACTCTATAGGTTTCGACAGTCAGCAGGGTAAAGCTGCTTTATTCATAGTAAATGTATGTAAAATGTATGTAACTAGGTATAATTCCATGGCTTTTTTGTTTTATGTTAAAGGTCAGAGGAATCATACTTTCCTGGCACCTTTATTGCAAAAGATACTGATGTGTACACATTTGTTGAAGAGGTCAGGGGTAAAGTGAAAAATGTTAGTACAATTTGAATTCTCTCTGCCCTTGTTATTCAAATGTGTATATATTTATATTTGTAACTAACTAAATTTATTTTAAACAGACTCAAGGCAAAGGAACATGTGGTAGAAGCCAGTGGTCAGCCGCACGTGAGACTGCACGAAGTTCTCACAAACTTGATGAAGAGGGTCTTTGTCTGCAGACTTGGAATACTACTCAAAGCTCTCAATATGTTCAGGGGAGAGATTTTTGCATATCCCTTGTTCCTACAGAAGGAGCTGCATGCAGCCACAAATGCACATTTCTATTGCACTGACATTGCTTGCAGGTATTGGCCTTACCTTGAGAAAGTGGCAATATCTATGCCAGAACTGGGATCTTTACTGCAAATGAGCCCATTTCTGTCTGTGATGCATGCAAAGGCCCATTCAACAAAGTGTGAGGTACAGTGTTATGTTTAATAAACATAACCATTAATAATAATTACCGTAACCATTTTTTATGGGAAAATGACTTACTCACAATGTTGTTAGATTGTTTGGAGTGGCAGACCTTTGGATGGCGCTGGCACTACTGCAGGGGAGGAGGTAGAGATGATGAACAGTTACCTCTCGCGTTGTGCCCTGACAACAAAGTACATGACAAAGTCTGGTGTGTATGTGCTTTCATAAACAGATCCTTTTTTTGGCTCTATTTGGTTGTCATCACATATTTGCCATGGTCTTAATCTAGTATGGAGATCATTTCTAATGAAGGATTCTAATTTGTGAGTCTGTGTTACTGTCTTCAACGTTCTGTCTAAAGCTGGGAATGATATGCCGACTGTTCACGCCATTGGATGGAACCTGCGGAAGCAGATTAGCTTCATCTTTCATTATCCAGCAGATACATCAAAGTAACTGACCATACTAATGTAGTGTTGCTGTTTTACCTCAGAGGAAACATTTAGTCAATTTGTCTCATTGTTGCTTCCCACCACCAACCATTTTTCAGACTGTTCGCAGGACAGAGATGGCAAACAAGAAGCTAGAGGACTTGTGCAGCGAGCTTGGATGCCCTGAGAACAGGGTTCTGGAGTGGGTCCGTGATGTCAGACTATGGGCTACAGATGGTAGGATATTACATGATCTTTTATGCTAAAGCTGGTGGTTAGTCCTATTTCTGACATCTGAATTAGTATTGTAGTGGTAATTGTGGATGCAGCACAAGTCTGGAATCTTTTTTAATATTATACTTTATTTATTATGTAAATTAAGTAGTACCACAATCAGTATGACTATGTACTTTTCAAATTTATGCATTGGCTTTAATTTTTTGTTTTAGATTCCATACATACCAGTTGTAGTAGCCAACATGCCCTTCAACACTCAATTGAACGTTTCTTGGTGTGCATCAGAAAAAAGCAAGTCTGTATAATAACACTGGTATGTTTTATCTACCTTTCTTTTACCAATTGATATTGTTTATCAGTTATTTGAAATGTTTATACATTGGAACTTGTCCATGCTAACTCTAGACAGCAACAAGATTCATCATTTGCGGCGAAAGAAATTGAGAGAGGAAAAGAGAAAACTCTTTGAATCAATAAAGTGCTACAATGAACAAGTACCAGAGGAGGGCCGCATAAATACGCAGAAGGAGATGGTGGGGCAGACAGTTTAATATGGCCGTGGGAGATCTGTAGAAGTGGTATGGGACAGTCTTTGTGTTTCTGCAGCAATCTTTGTTATATCCTACCTTAACGTATGTATTTATCTTCTCATCATGAGTGATGGTAATTCCTATGTCTTTAGAAACCACTAGTGTCTTCACCAAAAAGAAGATCTTTGATGCCTACATGTTCAAAATGAGGCTTCAAGAGGAAAGGGTCATCCTAATGCATGAGATGAGACAGCACTACTCCTATCTCAGAGGCCAGGCAGGGAGTATTGGCACACTAATAGCAGAATTATCCACTGGGAAACATTGTAAGTAGCTATTCCAGTTTACACCTGGTCGTTTCATGCATCATGAGTATAAGGATTATAACCCCTTCCTGCTTTTCTCTGTATGGTGGAGTTTAATCTAGTAAGATGCTGGACATGACATTTTTAATAACATTCTTTTACCTTTGTAGGTACTTTTACAGAGGACGGACAACGTGGGCTGCAGTGCCTTCTTCGAGAGACACTTGCAAATATGGAACACAAAATTAACGTCGTTTTATCAAATTATAGGATGGCATTAGGACCAAATGCTATCCTACTCCCTGGAGATGGAACTGAGGATACACCAGAGGAGCACAAAATACTTCAGCATGAGAGTTCTGATGATAGTGATTGGGAGGATGTTTAGTAAGGTTATTTTCATAGACTGTTCAAAAGACTTCAGTCTTTAACAAGCCCCACCTTAAGGACAGAGTCCTTAGGTGTGTCCAAACTTGATTTGTAGTGTACTCTTTTTGCGTTTTTGTTGTTCTGGTTTTTGACTGCTTTCATATCTGTTTTCACCCAGCCTTTACTCTTCACTTGTCTGATGTATGATTTATTGGACAATAATATGCAGACATTTCTGTACAGATTGTGTAGTGTCCTTTGCGCGCTAGTATAATAAAGAAATGTGAATCAATTTGTTTCACTGCCTGATGACTTATGATCATGAGTAATTTACAAATATATAAACTATTAAGTGGAAATAAATGAAATTGGTGGCAGTTCAACTATTTAATGTAGTTGAACACATTATGTTAATGCACCATACATAGAAATTGTACATTTAAATGTAATTGTGCAAACTGAAGACTGTCAGAATTGAGAATTTCAAGAATTTGCACAGTATAAAGCCCTGATTCCCATAGTCATCTCTCCAACAATCTAGTACTTTTATACTCCTTATAAATAAGATTCCTATTAAAACCAGGTCAAAGGGCTCTAGTGGCAGTCCAACTACCTAGCAACATGTATACAATTCACTACTTTTATGATTGGAGACTTTAAAAAATCAGATGTCTGTCTTTGGAATTAGGTTAATTAACTCATAGGTATTGTGACGCCGGAGGCGTCGGGACAGAGGCAGCCGGAGACGGGGGTTGAACAGAAGGATGTTTATTGTCCATGGCAACCAAACCAGTAAAGCTCTTAGCGCACACACTGCAAGTGATGCAAGGTAAAGCTCGTAGCGTACACCAGTAAAGCTCTGAGCGCACACACTATAAGTGATGCAAGGTAAAGCTCGTAGCGCACACTAGAAAGGCTCCTAAAGCACGCACTGCAAGTGATGCAAGGTAAAGCTCGTAGCGCGCACGCAGGTAGGGAACGCAGTGACGGACACGCAGAGACCAGAGACGCTCATGTAGCGGCAATGTGCAGCACTGGACCAGACGACCTGCGGGCTTAAGAAGAGCAAAGTAAACAAGAAACAGGTGCTCAGTATGATGGTGATTGCGGGGGTGTGTGCTGGGATCGGCTGCTGGCCGGGATGCGCGCCCTCTGGTGGCGACCCGGCCCCCTCACCGTGACAGGTATAATATGTTTACATGTGTATTTTCTTTATGATTACAATTCTCATTTCAACCATCATGCATGAGCAGCAAGTTCAATTTAAAATGAAAATTATACAGTAATGTAGCACAGCCCATTTGATGTCACTGACAGACAGCTTTGCAGTTTGCATACCCCCAGGGGACCAGCATCACCCACTAGAAATATATACTTCAAATTTAAGAATTAATTTACAGATCAATGTGAGATCTAATAGGGGTAACTGGTCTGCTCTTTGTAATAACATCTGTGACACCAACGTCGTGGGCTGATGTACCATTACAGCCAGTGGACAGGCACCTCCTACCTGAGGCTCAAGGTAGGGTTGCTCATTAGGGCTCTAGACCCATGCGATTGTAAAGCTGCTTTGTGACATGTGTTGTAAAAAGCACTATATACATAAATTTGACTTTTAATCTTACAGGGAGAAGAAACATTTATTTAAAAAATTCCAAGTTTTATTCAGGTATATCTCACATATTGCTACAATACACTTTAATAATAATAATAATAATAATAATAAACCCATATAGCCATATGCATAGTGTGAAGGAATTTGGAACAATATGGCGCTGTTTGTAGTTCATGAAGATATGTTAGGGTTAGGGTTACGATCAGCGTCAAGGAGTCGTTTCCCTTGCCATACTGCACACAGATAGCACGAACGTATAAACAAAATAGCAGCAGCAGTAGTATATCTGGTATAAGACAACAAATAAATAAAAACAACAGCATTTCGCTACGCATTCGCTATGTATCGCGATAAGACAATGCAGTCTGAGGGCTACAGGGCCATGCAGGCTCACACTGAATCCATATGGTCATTCCTGGAATGCCATTTCCGTTTTTTCCCCAATCTGTGGAGAACCGATGTAACTAGACTATAAAGACTGGGAATACATAAATAAATGCCATCATTGTTAGCAACTAAATATGCTAAACCCGGTCCTATCTTGTAAACACAGTCCGTATTTTATTGTATTAAAGGCTTTATTTCTGGATGTGGCTGTTTCCGATTGCGTAATGGTCTTTAACTTGGCACTTCCGCGTTATGTTATAACGCTTATATACCTTGTTGAATGATTGAGCAAGAATTTTTGGCTGTTTGTTGTTCCCTACCAGTACGCGAGTTTGTTCCTAACCCATTTATTTTTTACACCAGTGGTTCCCAATCAACCCCCCACCCCCCCCCACCCCACCATAGTGTGGGTATTTTAGGATGCACCCAGGCCCAAAGCTCGGAACTTTACAGACATTTGTGGTGTAAACTTTCATGACATTAAAACCATTGCATATACAACATTTAAGTGTATTTTTGTAACACGAGGGAAGGCAAGATGCCGAGACGAGGTAATACTCGGATCAACTCGGACAAAGAGTGATGATAATTACATTGACACATACAAGACCCAACTGCACATAATGTTGACGAGATGAGTCACAGGTGACAAAACGGACGCCAACCACGCATGCACACGCCCAAGGGGAGGAGTCAGGGACAAAGCAAAAATAGCATTTAAATGCATTTAGAAAAAAATAGCTAAACAAAAGCACCAAGCCCAACATCTCTTAAATTCATGCAATGCATAGTTCACTACAATGTAGAACAAAGTACACAATTTTGCAAAAACAAAACAAGGTACAAGGGAGATATCAGTATAAACTAGAGTCTGTTGTCCTTGATATTTAAAAAGTTCAAACCATTAATTATTTTTTTTTATATAAAAACTGCGTTCCCACTTTAAATTTCCAGCAAGTCTTACTACAGCGTGTGCAATGTTTTGATGTGCTACACATGGGTAATTGAAGAAATTGTAAATAAAAAGTCCTGGATATTGGCATCACTGACAGACTTATAAAAATACCACACAACGTTAGATGAAAAGATCTAGTACTGCAATATGCTAGTGAATATTTAGAACTGATCAAATGTTCAGCTACCAAGTTGTTTACACAAATGTTGGGATTTTTCTAAAAATGAAAGTTTAGTACCAGTACCATGACTTGCAGTCCAGTGGTTGTATAAAAGTTTGCATAGTTGCATAAATTCATACATACCAGAGCAGGCAGGGTTCCCACTCCACTTGCTTCATTTTCTTGCCCTGAAACAATTCAAACTCTTCAGTTTTCTAACTCATTAATTTTAATAACAATATGCATTTTTAGTCAATATACACATGACTATTTGCTTGTAAAATGGCATGATTGTAGTGATGGGTGTAGGATTAACCTGAACAACTCTGCATCTGACTATTCTCTTCACAGGGTAAAATTCCTGACTTTCTGTCAATGTGTGGGGACATTCTACGAAAATAAGTGAATAAAATCACATTTTTTCAAAATAAAGCCTTGTAGTACAAGATGATAGATGTAACCAAACAAAATCAAAAGATAAAAGGACAATAAAATCAATGTTAGAAACTTGTTTAGAAAACCTTAAAAAAAAGGCTCCCTTTAAATCAGAGGCACAGGCTCCAGATACAACTACTGTATGACTATACTTGCCATACTGAAGTTCTTCAAACATACCTTTCCTTTTGAGTGTCTGTGATTGACCACTGTTCTTGGCTTTACCTGGGGCAGAAACAAACAAAAAAAAAAAACAATTTAAATAAAAGTATACACTGGAGTACAAAAGAAATATCAGTATATTATCAAGGCAGTATTTAATTGGCATACATGTTTAGAAACACAGCTAGGTCATTAGAAACAATAACTAGGATTTGTTTTTATCCGCCATAGACTGAAAGTCACTTCTACATGGTCTGACATGGAGAGACAGACACTGGATGATTGTGGCATCACATTCCAAAAACAATGTGTCCAAAGATTAGGTGTGTCTACTCATCAACAGTCATCATGGTGTAACACCAGGGGCACTGAGCAATAAGTAGGTAGACGCATTCGCTAAATAGAGCAAGATATACAGTGAGCAGATCCAAAACAGTTACAGGGTTCTTGCAGGTTTCAGTGAGTTAAATTTAAGACTTTTGTAAGACCTTTTAAGACCATTCTCAGTGAAATTTAAGACCAACACAACATATTACCACAAACAATCCAATGATCCCAGAAACTCTTAACATTTTATTTTGATTAATTTAGTTACAGGATTACATTAATTCAGTATTAAAACAGATAATCAAAATAGTAACATTCTCAACCCAAGCAACCTTACCAACACAACACTAGCATATCTACATACAACCTCACCCTACATATCTCTGAGTTCTTCCTTTTCAGTACCAATCTCAGCATTTGACTTGGAAAGGAGCTGAGCCATCTTGGATCCAGTCTTGCCCTCAACTTCTTCTGCAAGAGAATTTGCCTCTCTAGCAAGACAAGTGGATACGTCTTCCAAGCTTTTCTTCCTTTTCTTAAGGTCCTCTAAAGACTGCTCAGTCAGCTCTCTTTTCTGGCTCTGGGATTCCTTTTCTTTCCTGATTCATTCCTGATCCAGAAAGAGTCAGTATTTTGACCGGGCTGCACCCACAGATGCTAAGAGTTCCTTGGTGAGGGGAACCTGTGACACCTCCATGCATTGTGACAGTCACATATGAGTCTGTGTGTGCCAGTTGTGTCCTCTTGCATGTTTTCTGCCTCCACCTCCTTGTTTAATTAAATAATCATACACACATTATACATTTAACAACATGTAGACTCAGCCTATCTTCAAGTATGTCTAAGGCATGGTTTGACCAAAATCCTCACACCCTGCAGCTGATAAAATTTATTAAAATGTTACATTTTGGTTAAATTACTGAAATAAATGAAATTATAAAATTAACTAATTAAATAAAGGCTCAGAATTTTCTTTCCCCAGGCCATCTGTATCTTAACACACAAAACTTTTTTAACCTCCTACCTTCTTTTCTATTTATTATCCCGATGAAACCAACTTACTTTGTCTAGCCATGCTGAATATGAATTTGAATGTTAACATTGAAAACGTTGGGACACACTACCTGTTTTTACCCTATGTATATATGCCCACTAAAAGGCAATACATCAGTCCAATGTAAATAAAACCATGTGCAATCCATGAAACAGAGCATGGGACAGTGGAACATGTTTCAAAACATGACATAACCCATCTACAGGGCATAGTTGTTGTTTTTTTTTATTTTACATGATTTAACACAGTAAATATATTTTTATTTCCTCTAGCTGGGATTTAGCATGCATTGAAACATTTCTCTAACTCAATGCCATGGACAGTACATGGTTCTGAGATGTTTTTGTATTGTAGCCTAATTGTATAAAATGGTTAACACATTGAAAAGAAGACATAAGTGGAGCATAAGTAAGGATCACTTACTTTGATAAGTTTTGGTAGATCCTGCGCTGTTTCATGGCCCATGAAATGAGAGCCCATGTACCTCGATTGCACATATCCATTGCTCCAGAACCGAACATGAAGATCCAGCCGTTTGGATTTTGTGGTTGAATTAAAGCTTTCATCGAACATTAACACATACGGCCCGGTAAGAGCGTATCAACTCTCTCTTGATGAAGTCTGCCAAGCCAAATCTAGCTATATATGCGATTTGTTTAGTCCACACGAAAACTTTTTCGCGATATTCGAACCAGGGAACATTGCCGTCACTCTATCCTAATGTAGCCCGAATATCATTAGCCGAAGCACTAGTGATACTGCGGTGGAGTCCGGCGGGACCCGGTGTTCTGTCGGATTTTCCTACTTTGTCGAATTTTCCTACCGTATCAGCTGGCAGCGAGTATTTATCCGCTTGTTAAGTGTGACGACACGCGTGACGTTTCAGCCGCTTCCGGGTCCAAACAAACAAGGATGGCGGAGCCTGTAAACCTGTTTACGATAACTTCGTTCTTTAGTGAGGCACCATTGAGGGTTAAAAAAGGTCTAAACTCTTTCAACTCCAATAGAGTACTAAGTGTATCTGTTCTCCCAGGTGGTATATTTAGGGGTAGAGTCCAGGCGTCCATGAAAAAGACGATTTACGAGGTTGAGGTGAGTTGAGGTGAATTGAGGTTGAGGTGTGGTGACTGAAGTGAGTATGGGTCAAATAACGTTTAATACAGGTACACGTTGAGGGTCAGGCAGTGAGGTACAGCAGCTGCGTTTGCCCAATCGGTAAAGACAAGTGCCATCATATGGCAGCCTTGTTGATTTGGGTGGAGAAAAACGTGTCCCGCACCGATGTAGAATGCGTGTGGAAAAGGGCGAAGACACCGAAAACGGACGAAATTGCAGCCAAGAGAGTATCTGAGATGGCCCCATCCACATCACGAGGTTAGTAAATAATTTGCAATTGATGTCAATGTTGCATGGTTTATTAGCTTAACGCTATGCAGTTTTAAGTTGCGGTTTCCAAACCTGGAAATCTTACCCCCCTTCCTTATTCAAAACACTGCTTGGCCAGTACAACCTCAAAGAAGGATCTAAAGTAAGTTGTGGGTCTTCATGAATATTTCAACTTAAGTTATGTGTATCTAAGAGTAAGTGACTGTGTTTTTATTAAAGGCATGTGATTGGGGAATCCTACATGAGTCGCGGGCAAAGCAGCAGTACACAGCGGACGCTGGTGTGGTGATCCAGGAGAGGGGATTGTTCCTGTCTGACAGTGGTCTACTTGGTGGATCTCCAGATGGGACAGTGTCTGATGACTGCATCATTGAGGTGAAATGCCCATGGTCCGCCAGAACTAAGACTGTCCAGCAGGCAGCAGAGAGTAAGAGAGACTTTTTTCTAGAGCTGGATGAAGAGACAAGTTCCCTCAAACTAAAACAAACTCACCACTATTGGCATCAGATCCAAGGCAACCTACATCTGAATGTACATTTACCTGAATGTAAAAAAGACAAACATTTTAATCTGGTTTTACTTTTTTAATAAAGGTTTTCTGCAAAGTTGTGTAAATCATTCTTCAGTCACAATAATTGTAAACATGTTTTAATTTGCCACTGTCCTGCTAACTGATTTACATACATCAGATATTTCATTGAATTTCACGGAGAATTGGGGTTTGCAAATTTGTAAGACACACACATACTTTCAGTATCTTGTTAACATTTTTCCTGTACTGGTAAGGGATGTGGTCCAAAATGCAAAACAGTTTCAGCCTCTGAATAGACCGCTCCACATGTATCCTTGCACAGGAGATAAGTCTGTTATTGTTTACTTCCTCCTGTGTAAACTGTCCGTTGAGCAAGAAAGACGGGGTGTTAAGAAGAACTCCCTCTGGCAAAATGTCCCGAATTGTGAAGCCCTTGTCTGCAATAACCAGATCACCTGCTTGTAGATGTTGGAGAAGTCCACTGTCAGCTGTTATTGACTTGTCTGAGGCGCTCCCACCGTACAGGTTACTGGCAAAAGTAATCACACCATTGGGAGCCACACCAATTAGAGCCTTTAGCGTGGTCCGTCCTTTGTAGTGGCTGTACAAATGACACTGTGTGTCAAGCCTCTCTGTGTTGGAGACAGCAACCTCTGTGCAGTCAAGGACTATTCTACAGTTAGGAAAAGGTCGGAAGCAGTCTGGCAGCGAAGTCTGATTCTTGGCCGTGGAGGGGATGTTTTCAAGTAGACCGACATACAAAATATCATACAGAGCACAGATGATGGTGGTAAAGATGTTAGTTACAGTTGCTGTGCTACAATTAAACCTTGTTGCAAGGTCTACATGGCCACAATTCAATTTAAGCTTCATCAAAGTAAGGAGTAACTGATCAATAAGGGGCATAATTTGGACAGTCCAATCAGAATGATACTGTAGCTCAAATCTAGAAAGAAGTGCTTCCAAAAAAAATACTGTGGCAGCATCAGGTAATCCAGTGTAGTATTGGACTTTGTTAGGATGGGAGGAAATCTGACTGAAAGAAAAGGTTTGCTTTTGTTTCTCCAACTGTTCTTTCAATTTTTTGTTCTCTTCTCTAAGCATGTCATTCTCAACCTCAAGCATGACAAGACTTGGTTGGGATGTAGTAGGGGTTTGTGGGGTTGCCATGTCAGCTGTGTGTCCTGTGTCTGTTGCATCATCACTGGAAGGGACAATCTGCTTCTTCTGCTTAGGGGGATTGCTGGGGTGGTCAGGAAAATGAAAAGCCTTTCCCTGGTTCCAAGCGAATCGCGAAGGTCCAGCAGCTTTGCCATTGGGAAAGTGCCAACTACACACCCTGGAGTTGCAGTTTGGGGTGAAGTTTTCACGTCTGTAAAAGAAGAAAAAATTATCATTAATCATTAGTCACAGCTTACTTGGGTTCCTCTAACAAAGTGCTAAAGAAATAAGGACCTTATAAAATTGTGTGTGTATATATATATATTGCAATAAAATGTGAGAATTATGTATGGTAAGTGTACGGCAGTAATAAACTAATGGAAACGGGCTAAGCAGTAATGTATATGCATACTGAAAAAGGTAAATATAGGATGCAACAGTAGCATCAGCTGTATTTTTGCTTGGTATTTTTACGGACACTCCTGATCAGCTAACTGTTGTGTGTGTATCCATACAATATATCAAGGATATCCGAAAAGATATCCTGGTGTTGCCTTTTACGAGCTAGCTAATCTAGCTAGTGTTAGCGCCACTAGCTAAGTTAACCAGAGCTATCTTTACTTTAGTTTTACTTTAGCTGGACAACAAATAAAACAAAACAAGAACTAAAATATCTGTATGTGGCAAGAAACATTGTATTAAACCCATAGCTAGAATATCAAGCAATCCAAAAAGGGGCAAGTTGGCTTTTTTTTCTCTGTGGGGTTAGCTAGCTAGCATTAGCGCCCACGGAGGCACTGTCAAGATTTTTTTTAGAAATAGAACTTACCTTATCAACTGCACCCATTTTCTTCTCTCTTTCTCATTGCAAGGAAAGCGGTAGAAAGACAAAAGGGTCGTTGTTTTAGACTCGGATCTGTTAAAACAGCAGGGCACACAGCACTGCGGCATATTAAGGGACTCAATGCAGCGAGTGTTTGGACCCGGACGTGAAGTTTCGCAAAGATGATGCGTCACAGCTTAACAACCCCATAGACTAGTCTGTCGAATTTTCCTACCTTGTCGAATGTTCCTACCGTGTCCGTTGGCATCGCGTATTTGTAGACGTATCTCTTAGTTTGTTTACCTTATGGAAACGTCGTAATGTAGCGCAAACCAGCGTTTAAAAAGTAGTATTTGTAGACGTATCTCTTAGTTTGTTTACCTTATGGAAACGTTGTAATGTAGTGCAAATCAGTGTTTAAAAAGTAGTATTGTAGACGTATCTCTAGTTTGTTTACCTTATGGAAACGTTGTAATGTAGCGCAAATCAGCGTTTAAAAAGTAGGATGAGCTTTAAAATAAAAGTTTTATTTTGCGTATTAGTGTATTATTACACGGCTCAATCATTATCATGCGGAAATATCCAAGTCCCTATAAATAGGTAATAACAGGTAGTAAAACGGCGCTGTTTAAAACATTTTAATCAACTAGTTAACTTAATGCACAGTTGAAAACATAGCAATTGCAAACAAAGAAGGAATTATAAACAAGAAATTAACTTACTGCACTATTGAAAGGACTAAATAGTACTGCACTGTTGAAATTCGCTAGCAGGCAGGAAAAATCGATGGGTGTAGTAGGCGGCCACCAAAATAGTGACGTAAAAGCGACTTGCGCATGCGCAGTAAGCCTTGGTATGAATTTTCGATGGGTAGGAAAAATCGACAGAACACCGGCACTGACGATAGCGAAGACGGCGGGGATGAGGCACAAAATTGCGTGAAGGCTTTTCGTGACAAGGACCGTTTCCTGCCTGCGGTTATTATGGGTTTTGTAGTTTAATTAATTAACACGTACCAACACCTGTAGCCCCGCACAAACACAGACAACACAGAACTGACTTCCGGACGTTTCGATTAAACTACACTTTTCTAAAATTAACTAAGGTAAAATTTTAAGACCTGACTAAATTAAATTTAAGACCTTGGATGAAAATCTGGCTGTTTTTTAAGTCTTTTAAGGCCTTAAATTTAAAGTTTTGAATTTCAGACATTTTAAGACTTTTTAAGACCCCGCGGGAACCCTGAGTTATAGCAGTCAAGGGTCATATCAGGAGGGCAATCATATAAGGAACAAAAAACAAGATCGAAGAGACATGACTTGAACAAAGCACACACCAGATACTAAAGAGAAACTTAGGAACTAAACAAGACACAACTGAAAATGATGAGAAGGTGGAGTTACAAATGACAGGGGTGTGGCAGAACACATGGGAAAACCAAAACATGGACACATGGAATACCAAGACAGACAGAGAAGGGGATAAACAGAGCATGATAAAGGTAAAATCACCAAAACGTACAGAAGTCTGAGATGCCTCAAAACGCTGAATGGGCCCAGTAAGACACACTCTTACTCAATATTAAATCACTCATTGTAATTTACACAAATGAGCAGCGCACTGTTGAAAATAAGATATGTGAAAACTCAATCATTGGTTAGAGTGTATGGAATTAAAAATAACACACCTGTTAATTTTTGATCCTCTTTCTAAAAGGTGGACAGACTGCAATTACCTCTACTACAAGAAAAAAGTAAAAATAAAAATAAGAGGCATCAAACCTGCTACTACTGCGCCCTGAACTGCTGCTGTCCCCTGAACTGCTGCTGGCCCCTGAACTGCTGCTGCTGGCCCCTGGACAACTGCTGCTGGCCCCTGGACAACTGCTGCTGGCCCCTGGACAACTGCTGCTGGCCCCTGGACAGCTGTTGCTGCTACTCCTAGCCCCTGGACTCCAATATGAATCCATCCTACATTTAAGGAAAAAAGTGTAATCACATTTATATGGAAGTGATATGTTAGGCAAGCTAGTTAGGCCAATATCTGCATTATCTGTGCTTACGCCCCAGCACATTATTTTAGTATAGAACTCAGGATATAGGACATCAGAATATTCTTACCTTGGACTACCATGTCAAATAGGGACTGCATTCTTTTTAAACAGGCAGACAATGTCTCTGTAAATTGACACCTGGGGGACAGAGTCTCTAACACCCAGGAGCCAGTCTTCCTTCCAGGCTCTGATAAAAACATTACTGCTCGTATTCCCAGAGCCTGTAATTTCTCAAGCTAAAACAATCACCCCCAAAAAGTGAATAATTTGCACTAAAATGCTAATTTATAATTTTCCATATTATTTCAAATCTGTAGAATGAAAATCAATCACATACCAGTAGTGAAGCTTCATCTTTTATGTGTGATGCTGTGTGATTTCTTTTATGGGCCTGAACCCATTCCGTACGTTTATGGTCAAGTTTTTTTTTTTTTTGTCTTAATTTAGATGGTTGTTTTGCTGTACATGATGTGCAAACTTTGCAAGCAATATTAATTAAATTGTGGCAAGCCACACACTTCTTGAAGGTAGTTCCACGTCCGGGCATTTCTAAATACACACACACACACACAGACAGAGAATTAGTCAATGCCCCTTAAAACAATTTCGAAAGATTCATTCTTAGTACCCATGCAAATAGTGACAATTTGTGCAACTGTACCTTAACCCAGTTGATTGGTAAAGCAGTAAATCATGCTAAACCTTCATTCTAAAATCGTCTAAAAGACCAAGTAGGTCCAAATAATTCTAGCATACTCTCATTTATGAATCAGAAATAAACAGGACATGCAATCAGTGTAGCTAGGCTATGTAAAATTATGAGACACTTCAAGGGTAGAGACGTAAAAATAAAGAAATCTGTTTGGCTCTTTGATTATTATCTACACTATCCTATACCCTTGAACGTCGACTTCATACCTACAACTGTCATGTAGTTGTATTTTGTTAAAGTTGAATGTTTTATCATAATTACACTGAAAAATGTTTATCTAACTAGCTGGCTAGCTAGATCTGAAAATTTAGCTAGTGGGAGATACTTAATGTGTATTTGCATAAATGCAGATACGTCTTCATTAGCTAGATAGGAAGCTATGGGATTTCAGAGCTAGCTACATACCTAGATACCCATAAAGATCTACGCTGTAAGTGAGTGTGGGCGGCTAAATTATGTCACTATTTGTGTTACATTAACTGAAATCCTAAACACTTCAATCAAAAAATGATTAATACGATTTAATAGAGATTACCAAAACATACTAACCTACAACCATTGAGCATGTAATACCTGAGCAAAAATGAGAGCGTCACGGCGTCTCCGTCGTCATCATACGGGTATTTGTCCATTTTCAGTCGTTTTATGTCAGCGTGTGCATTTCACGTTTCAGGCATACAAAAACGTGTAACTGACACGGCACGCCGGGTGGACCAACGTGTGTATTACACCGACTTCTTTAATGCCCCATTCCCCGATCCGAGAGGGAGCTGGCTATTTACTTCGTGGATATTCTCTTAGCCAGATTCATTTTGTTTATGGAAGTTTGTGTGCAGAACTACTAGCATCCATTATTTATTTTTGCGAGGCTCTGGTCACAATTATTGTAAAATGCTGGTTTTGCACATATTTGTCTCGCAAAGTAAGTTTTTGGTTTTCTCCACAGTCGAGGCGTCATGCTCAGCAAGCGTTGCACAGAGCACACAGGGCGTATGCCTTCACCTTCTCACAGACGTTTTCGTCAGCTACAAAGGTTCCCTTCAGAATTTAATGTGTATTACTGGCTTTTTGGCAGATATAAGTATAAGCAGTTTATAAGAGCTTTGTCCATTTCAGTGGTAAAGTTTTTTTTCTGCATGACTGCAGGTGGTGGAGGTGACGCTCCAGCACAAATCTGCCTACAGGGGGCAGGAGAGTGAGCACTGGTGGGTGCTCAACAATGTATTTTACAACATAGATGCAGAGGTGAGTCATGGGAACAGGTTCTCAGTTTCAGTGAGAATGGACTTGCCACAGTTGATGTCCTTCAACCTAACATTTTCTATGCATTTGTAGCTCACCCTCCACTACTTTGCCAACGCTAAAGCCGTGGCCTGCATCAAGATAAGTAAGAGTCTTGGATAAATGCATTTTAAACTAGCATGTCCCGTTCTTAATCACACTCATCAGCATGTCCTCTGTTAATTCAGCGGAGGGAATCCAGCATCACAGAAGCAACGATATACCTGTGCACGCAGTCAACGTCGTCATCTGTGCAGAATATCTTTCAGGTTAGTGCATCCTCATACCTGATTACATTTAGACTTACTTATGGGGTATTTAGAAAATGATTCCTAAAGGCATCTTCACTTATTTTTACTCTTATTTGTGTTTTTCAGCAATCAGAAGTTTCTGTGACGTATAAGGGTGTCTCCATCGGTTCAGATGGCCTTTTCAGGTCACATGAGTCTAATCACACCCAGACCCTGGAGACACCGGACCCTGCTGTTTTCTCCACCAGTCCTGACACATCAAGAGGACCCCCTCCACGCCCACCTCCAGGCTTTTAATCACCTACACAGCATTTTAATAGATTCTTATACAAAGTTCTAATCTCACTATGTATCATGCCTTTTACTTTTCCACATAAAAACAAATGTTTGTATGTATTTGTGTGTTTTTCAGATGAAGTCGGTTTTCCCCATAACATGAGGACTAGATGTTGGACTGTTGGGACTCACATGGACTGATCACCCACGTGGGGGGTTGTGCATCTGCCCCTTCTTCTCTTTGCCCCTAACACTCTGTTTAATGTTTCATCTTTTGAGGTTTGTGTAACCCTAACACATCTCCCCAACTTTTCAGTAAAACATTGAACTATGTTTGGTCTTTGTGGAGATGCCTTGTCATCAGGCTTGACTCCAACGATAGACCTCACCCATTGTTTTTTTAATTTGTGCAGCACACACGATGAACATAGTCCCTTAAACCGGATAAAACATTGGTAAAAACTGTGCAGTAAAAGCTTAGCGGCATGTCTGGCCACACTCGCTGCCCCCGTGAAGTTCTCCCTTGAAAGATCCTATGCTCTGCATTTAAATGAGTATCCCCGGCCCCAACTTTGTTAGACTCTATCATCTACGTTGGAGCAGGACTACATACGTCGCCATTGAAACACGTACAACATACACAAACATAACTGTATGCTATTGTTTGCTATACATCACATTCAGCATTACAACTTTTCCTGTCCTCCTCCTACAGGTTCAGTAGGACCTGCCTCCCCCCCTTCTGCAGATGACCGTGGGCTCTACCGGCCAGCACCAGGGAAGCCCTGGAAGACGGCCCTCCCCCCCTGAGGACAAAGGACCTCTAGTGAGTTATTCCTCTTTTATATATACACATACACACAGTCCAGGTGATGGGTCAGGTCTCTGACCCCATCAAAGTCTTTATTTTGCTTTTCTGTCTCTTTCTTACTCTCCATCATGTAGGTCTCCAGTGCTTCTTCCTGGAGTAGAAACCACAGACAGCTGTGCAACCTGATCTTCACCCAGACTTCCAGGACAAGAGGAGTAATGAAGTTTGTGGACCAGGACACAATGCATGTTGCCTTCTGTCATGCAGGTATCACAATGAAGCAGTCTGGTTTTCTTTTTTTTTCCCCCATTTTAATTGAATAACATTTTCTACTTCCAGCAATATCACCCAAGTAGGTGTTTTCCCCTCATTTTCTGCAGATCTTTGAGAAAGCTGTTGCCAATCTGGAATGCGTCGACTTTCTCCTGAGCTTAGAGATGGTCTTGTCAGAGGTGGATGGTGCTTCAGCACTGGTAGACTGGAAACCTGCAAAGTCAAAGCAAACAGACGGCGTGAGAGGGATGCTGTGTGTAGTCTTCCATGCTGTTGTCATTGTTGTTCATGCCCTATTAGTTG
Organism: Brachyhypopomus gauderio; assembly: GCF_052324685.1. Lineage (NCBI taxonomy): Eukaryota > Metazoa > Chordata > Actinopteri > Gymnotiformes > Hypopomidae > Brachyhypopomus > Brachyhypopomus gauderio. Next base: position 2,970 of record NW_027507343.1, on the reverse strand, counting down.
TGCAGCAGGAAAGACTACTAAACCATAGAACACAACTAAACCATGGAAGACTACTATACCATGGACCCCTCACTTCTTTATACATAATACTGTCATGAATTAAACTTCACCAAAGAAATACTAAAATGCGTACCATCTGGAATATGTCTGTCCACCACCTGGTCCTCCGTGTGAACATGCACTTAGGTTGTCCGTTTCTTTAAAAAGAGCAGACAATTTGATATAAAATCATTCAAAATATGATTGACGGTAGCATAAATGTATGGTTGAAAATCATTCAGAAGAGCAGAATCTAAAGCTAATGGTGTGACTGGGAATAAATACATTTTAAAAACAGATACCTTGAATCTCAGCTTCAGAAATCTTGGAAACCTGAACCACCAAGATTTCTTCTCCAGCCCCACGTCCACTGTCTGTGCTGCACTCTGCAGAGCGGAGCCTGTATGGTCCTGTTCTGTCCAAGAGATGGTGATGCCAGCGACATCACCGAACAGAGTGAGGGCAATCAGAGCTGACAGCTCTGAGCAGCATCTCTGTAGTGACAGCTTCACTTCCACGTCAGCCTCCGTCACAGATGCGCTTCTAGAACCGTAGTGATCAGTGTCGGGCTTGGTCCAGGATGTCAACCCAAGGCGTTCTTGGAGAAAAGTTTCTGAAGCAGTCTTCACAAATCTCCTCACGATGCCCGACTGGAGTGCCTCCTCAGAAAGGTCAGTATCCGACAGCACTGACCGAGTACCCCTGCAGCTCATTTGTGCTTTTACTCGGTCCAGAGCCGCAATCCTTTCCAGCATCAGGTTCCTCACTATAGGGATGAGGTCCTGAGCAACCACCTCCTTCACTGCCACTTTGACCCATGCCGAGATTTTTTCCAGCACTTCAATCAAATCCTCCATTTTCATCTAGTTAGGTTAAAGGAAAGTGTAAAAAGTTCATCAGTATCCAAAAGCTTAATGATTTTTAATTATTACCTTTTTTTAACCTTAAGCTGATTATTTCTTTAAGTAAAATGCTAATGTAAAGAACATCTAATGTTGTGAAGGTCTGACCAGACATGGCCAAAGGCTCATGTTGCTATGGTAACTCAGACACACAGGCAGATAGGAAGACAGAGATACAGAGATTGGTACTCACATTGCTTGGCAGTGTATTCCTCAGCTCTTCAGTTAGAACAGCTGGATTAATCCCAGAGGTGGATACGACTCCACCACTTTTCCCACATGGAGGAGTGTTGAGCTCCTCCATCACTGCCTCCTCCACTCTAGTACAGCAAATAGCTGTGGTGAAAGAAACATTTACTTTAAGCATCTATGAGGCAGACACTAATGATGCACATAAGGAAATGTCACTAAAAACATAAATTGTGGAAAATTATAGTTATGAATAAATAACCTCGTAATGCATCACGTTTTGGTAACATGTAATCACGCTAAATCTCACCTGAAAACCATCTGCTATGGTCTTTCTTTGCCTGCTTGTTTTTCACACTGGGGGCCGACACATCACAGCCCTCAGGAAGCTCTTCTGTTGGCCCAGCTTTCTTAGACTGTAGTAGAGAAAATGAAGAAAAAATGAGTTTCATGATGACTATCGCAAGGGTTCTCAACTGGTCTCAGCCCGGGACCCACTTTATCCTCATGGTCATTAAGTCGCGACCCACTTTTTAAAAAAACGTTGTCGGTTGCCGTACACCATGCACTTTATGCAATACAACTTGTTTGGTGGTCTTATGAAGGACCGTTTATAAGCTATTGAAATTATTACAAAAAACAGTGTGTAGTGCTCTGGGGCCTTCACGACCGCCACTTGCGTCTGTGTTAAGGTCATTTGTAGACGGTGCCTTAGACGTTGCAGTGATGAAAGTTGCACATTTAGAATACGTCTATTCCTGACGTAAACAAAGTTGTAGATGTTTGTCTTGGTTGCCAGAAACAAGAATTTTATTATAGCACTTTTGCCAATACTGTCTTAGTTATTGAAGAAAATTCCGAATACTCTAACCTGAAACAAACTTGTTTCCTAGTATGCATACGAGTGACTTTTGATCCCAATTAACTTAAAATTATGTACAGTTATAAAGAAGTGTCCTCTTTGTGTCCGACAGAGATGTAGACTGTGTGGAAAAAATGCGATATTTTTCGCTTGGCCATTTTCAACGCTTAGTGCTCAAGTTTCAGCTCCGTTTTGCGAGTCATGCTGGTGATCGGATTCCTGCATTTGTTGATGGGCAGAGACGAACATGTGAGCGGGAGCTGGAGTCTATCGTTTAACTTTTAAAATACAAACTCAAAAGAAAATGATGGAAATTTTTCCAATTACAAAAAATCCTTACCCATAAAAAAATAATGCTGTTGTATCGGCTGTCGCCAGTGGCGAGTGAAATAATTTATAATTAGGGTTACCATAAATATTACTCGCAAATTAATATTCATGGTCGTGATTGCGACGATTTTAGTCGCAATCTGAAGCCCTGGCATGTCTGACGGGTGCCTCTATATTAATTTTTTTACAAGCTGTCCGCGACCCACCCAGAACGTGTCCGCGACCCACCAGTTGAGAATCACTGGTCTATCGTATTTGGACTGCTCAGACGGGATGGGTGGGGGGCGTACATCATATTTTGAAAGCCAATGTGTTGATTTTGGCTCACGAATAGATTAATTTCTGAGTAACGTTGTGCATAAGGATTTTTAAAGTTTTGTAGTGGGCCAGTAGCAGCCTTGTTAAGATGTGCGACACCCTAAAGACCAACAAATAACGTCATTCCACGCCACCATTGAATTTCGGAAACTGCGCTACGGCACAATCATTAATTAGCAATATGTTCATGAGCTAGGCCTATGTAGTGCTTTCTAATGTGTGTTTCTAAATAAAACCATGCGTGTTATACAACCCTTTATCTTAAGTAGGCTACATTATGCATTAAACACGTTGTAGAATGCTACCCTTTTCTGTGAAAATAATACAGGC
>NW_027507342.1:20000-42500 GCF_052324685.1 Brachyhypopomus gauderio | reverse complement strand
TTTTAATCAACCAGGCCTATAAGCCTGCTTTGTGTGGCCGGGCAAAGGATCAGATAGCTTGGGGACAGATTTTAAACAGAAAAGGCAGTTTGTGGAGCTCAGTAATAATTTTGAATGGGGAAAAAAAAGGAAAACGGTGGAGTAATGCTGCCATCTTTTGGGTAAAAAATGTCGGTGCGCCTATAATTTAAAAGTGGGTTTTCTGGATGTTTTAAAAGACCCAGGCCTATCACTCTAGTGTGTGTGGCGGGCTCAGAGTATGCCTAAAGTGGGGTAACTATTTTAAACATTTTACTAATTTCTGGATGTATTAAATCATCCATGTGTCTCATCCTAGTGTGTGTGGCGGGCTCAGAGTATGCCTAAGGTGGGGTAACTATTTTAAACATTTTACTAATTTCTGGATGTATTAAATCATCCATGTGTCTCATCCTAGTGTGTGTGGCGGGCTCAGAGTATGCCTAAGGTGGGGTAACTATTTTAAACATTTTACTAATTTCTGGATGTATTAAATCATCCATGTGTCTCATCCTAGTGTGTGTGGCGGGCTCAGAGTATGCCTAAGGTGGGGTAACTATTTTAAACATTTTACTAATTTCTGGATGTATTAAATCATCCATGTGTCTCATCCTAGTGTGTGTGGCGGGCTCAGAGTATGCCTAAGGTGGGGTAACTATTTTAAACATTTTACTAATTTCTGGATGTATTAAATCATCCATGTGTCTCATCCTAGTGTGTGTGGCGGGCTCAGAGTATGCCTAAGGTGGGGTAACTATTTTAAACATTTTACTAATTTCTGGATGTATTAAATCATCCATGTGTCTCATCCTAGTGTGTGTGGCGGGCTCAGAGTATGCCTAAGGTGGGGTAACTATTTTAAACATTTTACTAATTTCTGGATGTATTAAATCATCCATGTGTCTCATCCTAGTGTGTGTGGCGGGCTCAGAGTATGCCTAAGGTGGGGTAACTATTTTAAACATTTTACTAATTTATGGATGTATTAAATCATCCATGTGTCTCATCCTAGTGTGTGTGGCGGGCTCAGAGTATGCCTAAGGTGGGGTAACTATTTTAAACATTTTACTAATTTCTGGATGTATTAAATCATCCATGTGTCTCATCCTAGTGTGTGTGGCGGGCTCAGAGTATGCCTAAGGTGGGGTAACTATTTTAAACATTTTACTAATTTATGGATGTATTAAATCATCCATGTGTCTCATCCTACTGTGTGTGGCGGGCTCAGAGTATGCCTAAAGTGGGGTAACTATTTTAAACATTTTACTAATTTATGGAGGAAAAAAAAGACCCAGCATTTTGCATTCAAATGTGCAGGGCGCACCGGCGTTTAAAGTCCAAAAGATGGCAGCATTACTCCACCGTAGTAATTATTTTCCTCCTTAAAGCTGTATACCATATGTTTCTGGAGGAATTAAATTCAGGCCTATAAGCCTACTGTGTGTGGCCGGCTCTTAGTGCACATTCTTAGGCTATGTATTTAATACAGAATAATGATTTTCTGGATGTATTAAATCATCCAGGGCTCTCATCCTACTGTGTGTGGCCGGCTCTTAGTGCACCTTTTTAGGCAATGTATTTTATACAGAATGATGATTTTCTGGATGTATTAAATCATCCAGGGCTCTCATCCTACTGTGTGTGGCCGGCTCTTAGTGCACCTTTTTAGGCAATGTATTTTATACAGAATGATGATTTTCTGGATGTATTAAATCATCCAGGGCTCTCATCCTACTGTGTGTGGCCGGCTCTTAGTGCACCTTTTTAGGCAATGTATTTTATACAGAATGATGATTTTCTGGATGTATTAAATCATCCAGGGCTCTCATCCTACTGTGTGTGGCCGGCTCTTAGTGCACCTTTTTAGGCAATGTATTTTATACAGAATGATGATTTTCTGGATGTTTTAAATCATCCAGGGCTCTCATCCTACTGTGTGTGGCCGGCTCTTAGTGCACCTTTTTAGGCAATGTATTTTATACAGAATGATGATTTTCTGGATGTATTAAATCATCCAGGGCTCTCATCCTACTGTGTGTGGCCGGCTCTTAGTGCACCTTTTTAGGCAATGTATTTTATACAGAATGATGATTTTCTGGATGTTTTAAATAGACACAGAGACGAATAACTCTTTCAACCTTTTATTGGTTCATCCAATGCCTGCATTCTGAGTTCTCTTACCCTGAATGCATCACTCAGGGTAGGTATAGATGCATAGAACCGATCTGCAGTCTCCATGGTATGGCACATGCTTTTACAAACTAACATGCGGTTCTCAGTGCTGAGATGTCTGACTTGGTTACTGACTGATGTTCGGATTATGGTAAACCCGATAGGTCCATCCATGCCTGCATGTTTCCATGCCCTTTGAAAGAGGTGGGTAATTTTGGTCATTTTTTTCCCTTGACTCTGAAAGACATACAAGCACTTTTTGTCTCCATAGCAGTAAGAGATGTCAGCCATGGCTCTTAACCATGTAGCCTCTTCAGGCATCAGGGCGAGGTATGCCGAGCCGTATCTCCTGTCCGTTTTGTGTCGATCAACCTGGGGAAATATGGATGTTACAAAAGACCCATGCCTCTCATGTTACTGTGTGTGGCGGGGGTAAGGTGGACTTATGTGGGCTTACCCAGACGACTGTACGGCCTTTGTCATCTTGGTCTGCGTTGTCTACTTGGTCCTTGGTCATATTGTAAAGAACCACAGGTCTATGGCCTGTTACCATCCCGAGATACCCTGTCAGATACCCTTGTAAGAGGCAATATGTGTCGTCTCTGGCCTCCTCCCTCATCTGGTCTGGAAGATAAAACCACCATGTTTAAAACATGTATGCCTATAAATGTGCACCTGTTGCGGGCTTGATATGTCTGTATTATGGCACTCACCTATGAGCCTGGGTATTTCCACTACTGCTATCTTCATAAATCTCTCAAAATCCTGGGTGGATTTTAGTTGTTCTGTAAGTGGATAAGTCAAAGGTTATACCATATGCATATGGATGTAATTTCTCCAGAATGTGCATGTGGATGTCAACATACTTGATTTAAGTCTTCTCACTGCCTGCCGGTGGCATCTCATATGTCTAGTGTGATCCTTCAGTAGCTTTTTGATTTGAAGGAGTATCTGTTTGATCTGGTGTGTTTGAAGGCCCAGTGTGTCCAGGTGGAAGGCTCGTGCGTGCTTTATAAAAGACATAGCGTTTATAAGCATGATATGTACCGTAGGGTGGCTATACTTGCTTTGGATCAGAGCAGACGGCCACTGTCTTAGTCTCTCCAGGTTGTGGATGAATTTAAGGCTATGGAAGTCGTGCTTGCTTGTGTCTTCGGCCATGTGGAGAATGAATTTTAGGGCGTGCGTCCTTCTTTGTTGGCCGTTTTCTGAGTCTTTCACTGTGGGATTAGAGCGTACGTGAAAGGCCTGGTAGTCGTCTAGGGCCACTTCCACCCTGGTTCCTTCCAAAGCTTCGGGTAAGATCAAATGCCTCCCCTTCCTAAGTGTGTTGCCTTCGGCCTCAGAATCGCTTGAGCTTGATGGTGAACCCACCGCCTCGTACTCAGAATGGCTGGATGCCGGTTCTTCCACGGCATGGCCATCACAGTTTGACCCTTCAGACGTGTCCGGCTCTGGGTTAAATGTAGTTTGGCTGTCACCAGTTTCCTCGGGTGTCTCACAGGCTACACTGTCTTTTGAACTCTGGGTCTTACGGTATTTCTCTAACAATTTGCCCATAAAAAGTCGCTTCGCCTGGGCTACCATTTTCATTTTTTGGGTACCGTGTACATTATGGGTAGAGCTTAAGTGCATGTCCAACCTCACCAAAGACTTCTTGTCACAGATTTCACAATCTAGCCGTACTGAACAACGATTGCTAGCCAGCCTAGCTATCAAACCGGTCTCCTTGTCATCGATTTCATGAACCGTTTTTAAGTGTTTTTTCAGCCTAGTGCACTTAACTTTACACATTGGACATTTCTGCCAAAGATAGTGAAAAAAAGAGACAAAATTAGTTATAATTTATATGATTAATTTAGTTTTAAAATGCCCGAAATGCGGTACTTACCGTCTGTCTGCCTGCCATCTTCAAGCCGCTGTGATGCTAATTAAGCTTCCTTAATAGAACACACCTGGTCCCTAATCAAGAGGGCGGGAAAGGCACATTCCACATTGCGCATTGCGTGTTCCGTATTGCCTTTTTAAATTAAATATACCAGAGGCATAGACACTTAGAAAAAAATAGAGGCCGTTTTAAATTAAATATACCAGAGGCATAGACACTTAGAAAAAAAATAGAGGCCTTTTTAAATTAAATATACCAGAGGCATAGACACTTAGAATAAAATAGAGGCCTTTTTAAATAAAATATACCAGAGGCATAGACACTTAGAATAAAAAAGAGGCCTTTTTAAATAAAATATACCAGAGGCATAGACACTTAGACTAAAATAGAGGCCTTTTTAAATTAAATATACCAGAGGCATAGACACTTAGAATAAAATAGAGGCCTTTTTAAATTAAATATACCAGAGGCATAGACACTTAGAATAAAAAAGAGGCCTTTTTAAATAAAATATACCAGAGGCATAGACACTTAGACTAAAATAGAGGCCGTTTTAAATAAAATATACCAGTAGCATAGACACTTAGAATAAAATAGAGACCTTTTTAAATTAAATATACCAGAGGCATAGACACTTAGAATAAAATAGAGGCCTTTTTAAATTAAATATACCAGAGGCATAGACACTTAGACTAAAATAGAGGCCGTTTTAAATAAAATATACCAGTAGCATAGACACTTAGAATAAAAAAGAGGCCTTTTTAAATTAAATATACCAGAGGCATAGACACTTAGAATAAAATAGAGGCCTTTTTAAATTAAATATACCAGTAGAAAAGACACTTTGAGTAAAAAAGGCCATTTTAAATAAAATATACCATGGCCAAATGAACTTAGAATAAAAGAGGAGAGTTTAGTTTAAATTATACCATGGTTAAATGCTGTTAGAAAAAAAGTGCACAGTTTAATCTTATTTGGAAGGCGCATTGACTCTTAAAGTCCACAAGATGTCACCGGTACTCCATCGTTTTTTTTCTGTTATACCATATGTACGTGCCACTGGGTGGACCCTCCAGACACCTCAGCCTAGTTGAAGTGTCCGATGAAGGTGCACTCATCTGGGCATGAGGTAAAGTTATTATACCAACATCATGTGGAGGTTTTCAAGTCAGAAATTGCACAAAGTCCCTAAATATACCAGAAGCATGGAGTTTTATGAGTGAATTAGTCTATGTCCCTTACTTTGTTAGACCATACACAAGATATTTTCTTCAGGAAATGCACAGAGTCCAATGCTATAACATTGCCAGGTGGTGGCTTTAAGGGAAAAAAGCATAAAAGTGTCCGAAAAACATGCTCTTTAGCTCGGGTACATCCCCAGGATCAAGAAAAATTGTCAGTTTTTTTTTCTATTTTGCTTAGAAATAGGTGTAAATTGACTCTGAAGTGTCATATCAGGCAATGCACAGAGTCCTTAAATATACCAGTAGCATGAGGTTTTTGTTGGAAATTAGTCTATTTCCCTTCCTGAGTTAGACCATATACAAGTAGTAATCTTCAGGCAATGCACAGAGTCCTTAAATTTACCAGTAGCATGAGGTTTTTGTTGGAAATTAGTCTATTTCCCTTCCTGAGTTAGACCATATACAAGTAGTAATCTTCAGGCAATGCACAGAGTCCTTAAATTTACCAGTAGCATGAGGTTTTTGTTGGAAATTAGTCTATTTCCCTTCCTGAGTTAGACCATATACAAGTAGTAATCTTCAGGCAATGCACAGAGTCCTTAAATTTACCAGTAGCATGAGGTTTTTGTTGGAAATTAGTCTATTTCCCTTCCTGAGTTAGACCATATACAAGTAGTAATCTTCAGGCAATGCACAGAGTCCTTAAATATACCAGCAGCAGGTGGTGGCTTTTAGTGAAAAAAGCATAAAAGTGTCCAAAAAACATGCTCTTTAGCTCAGGTACATCCCCAGGATCAAGAAAAATTGTCAGTTTTTTTCTCTATCTTGCTTAGAAATAGGTGTAAATCCAGTCTGAAGTGTCTGATCAGAAAATGCACTAAGTCCATTTTTTCTGTTATACCATACGCATTTGCCACTGGGTGGCTCCTCCAGACACATCTGTCCACTTGGAGTGTCCAATGAAGGTGCACTCATCTGGGCATGAGGTAAAGTTATTAAGCTTCCTTAATAGAACACACCTGGTCCCTAATCAAGAGGGCGGGAAAGGCACATTCCACATTGCGCATTGCGTGTTCCGTATTGCAGCCATCCCTAAGCAGTAGGTCGCGCTGGGATTGCTCATTGCGTATTGCGTGTTCCGTATTGCAGCCATCCCTAAGCAGTAGGTCGCGCTGGGATTGCTCATTGCGTATTGCGCATTGCGTGTTCCGTATTGCAGCCATCCCTAAGCAGTAGGTCGCGCTGGGATTGCACATTGCGTATTGCGTGTTCCGTATTCCGACCATCCCTATTTAAGGGTTAGGCGCTGTTAAGATTTTTCAAAGTCCAAGAATATACCAGCAGCATAGACACTTAGAATAAAAAAGAGGCCGTTTTAAATAAAATATACCAGTAGCATAGACACTTAGAATAAAATAGAGGCCTTTTTAAATTAAATATACCAGAGGCATAGACACTTAGAATAAAATAGAGGCCTTTTTAAATTAAATATACCAGAGGCATAGACACTTAGACTAAAATAGAGGCCGTTTTAAATAAAATATACCAGTAGCATAGACACTTAGAATAAAATAGAGACCTTTTTAAATTAAATATACCAGAGGCATAGACACTTAGAATAAAATAGAGGCCTTTTTAAATTAAATATACCAGAGGCATAGACACTTAGACTAAAATAGAGGCCGTTTTAAATAAAATATACCAGAGGCATAGACACTTAGAATAAAATAGAGACCTTTTTAAATTAAATATACCAGAGGCATAGACACTTAGAATAAAATAGAGGCCTTTTTAAATTAAATATACCAGAGGCATAGACACTTAGAATAAAATAGAGGCCTTTTTAAATAAAATATACCAGAGGCATAGACACTTAGACTAAAATAGAGGCCTTTTTAAATTAAATATACCAGAGGCATAGACACTTAGAATAAAATAGAGGCCTTTTTAAATTAAATATACCAGAGGCATAGACACTTAGAATAAAATAGAGGCCTTTTTAAATTAAATATACCAGAGGCATAGACACTTAGAATAAAAAAGAGGCCTTTTTAAATTAAATATACCAGTAGAAAAGACACTTTGAGTAAAAAAGGCCATTTTAAATAAAATATACCATGGCCAAATGAACTTAGAATAAAAGAGGAGAGTTTAGTTTAAATTATACCATGGTTAAATGCTGTTAGAAAAAAAGTGCACAGTTTAATCTTATTTGGAAGGCGCATTGACTCTTAAAGTCCACAAGATGTCACCGGTACTCCATCGTTTTTTTTCTGTTATACCATATGTACGTGCCACTGGGTGGACCCTCCAGACACCTCAGCCTAGTTGAAGTGTCCGATGAAGGTGCACTCATCTGGGCATGAGGTAAAGTTATTATACCAACATCATGTGGAGGTTTTCAAGTCAGAAATTGCACAAAGTCCCTAAATATACCAGAAGCATGGAGTTTTATGAGTGAATTAGTCTATGTCCCTTACTTTGTTAGACCATACACAAGATATTTTCTTCAGGAAATGCACAGAGTCCAATGCTATAACATTGCCAGGTGGTGGCTTTTAGGGAAAAAAGCATAAAAGTGTCCGAAAAACATGCTCTTTAGCTCGGGTACATCCCCAGGATCAAGAAAAATTGTCAGTTTTTTTTTCTATTTTGCTTAGAAATAGGTGTAAATTGACTCTGAAGTGTCATATCAGGCAATGCACAGAGTCCTTAAATATACCAGTAGCATGAGGTTTTTGTTGGAAATTAGTCTATTTCCCTTCCTGAGTTATACCTTATACAAGTAGTAATCTTCAGGCAATGCACAGAGTCCTTAAATTTACCAGTAGCATGAGGTTTTTGTTGGAAATTAGTCTATTTCCCTTCCTGAGTTAGACCATATACAAGTAGTAATCTTCAGAATATGCACAAAGTCCATAAATATACCAGCAGCACGAAGTTTTCAAGTGGAAAATATTCTATGTCGCTTCATTTGGTATACCATAGGCGTCAGTTTTCGGCGAAAATAATTCTATGTCGATAAAAATGTTATACCATACGTATGATTTTGTGTTCAAAAATCGCACTATGTTCCAATTTTGACCAAGGGGTGGATCATCCAGAGGCCTCGATCCTCTGACAGTGCCCGCCGAATGTGCACCCAGACGGACATGCATCTCATTCCCCCTGTCTGGATGATTTTATGAATGGGTGATATGCAAACACCTACCATCAGGTATATAGGGGAGAGGGTCTTCTGAAAGCCACATATATGGTATACCATAAATGAAGACAAGGATTATGGCGCACGCTTTGCCCGACCAAAGGTCACTCCCTGGGCATTTTAGAGGATTTGAGAGGCCTCTTTATGGATCTCACAAATGATCCATGCATGGAATTTTGCACACTTTATCCGAATAAAGTGCACTTTTGGGCTTATGAGAGTAGGTTGGTATGCCTCTCTCTGGATGTGAGGAAGGATCCAGGAATAAAGGCATGTAATGCCACACAATTTATCCGACTAAATGACACTCTTGGGCTTATGAGAGAGGATGAGGGGCCTCTCTGTGGATGTCAGAAAGGCTCCATGCATGAAAGCATGTAATGCCACACACTTTATCCGATTAAAGTGTACATGTTGGGCTTATGATTAAGCATGAGGGCCCTATATGTGGATGTCAGAAAGGTTCCAGGCTTAAAGGCATGTAATGTCACACACTTTATCCGATTAAAGTGCACATTTGGGCTTATGATTAAGCATGAGGGCCCTATGTGTGGATGTCAGAAAGGCTCCATGCATGAAAGCATGTAATGCCACACACTTTATCCGATTAAAGTGCACATGTTGGGCTTATGATTAAGCATGAGGGCCCTATATGTGGATGTCAGAAAGGTTCCAGGCTTAAAGGCATGTAATGTCACACACTTTATCCGATTAAAGTGCACATTTGGGCTTATGATTAAGCATGAGGGCCCTATGTGTGGATGTCAGAAAGGCTCCATGCATGAAAGCATGTAATGCCACACACTTTATCCGATTAAAGTGCACATTTGGGCTTATGATTAAGCATGAGGGCCCTATGTGTGGATGTCAGAAAGGCTCCATGCATGAAAGCATGTAATGTCACACACTTTATCCGATTAAAGTGTACATGTTGGGCTTATGAGAGTAGGTTGGTATGCCTCTCTCTGGATGTGAGGAAGGATCCAGGAATAAAGGCATGTAATGCCACACAATTTATCCGACTAAATGACACTCTTGGGCTTATGAGAGAGGATGAGGGGCCTCTCTGTGGATGTCAGAAAGGCTCCATGCATGAAAGCATGTAATGTCACACACTTTATCCGATTAAAGTGCACATTTGGGCTTATGATTAAGCATGAGGGCCCTATGTGTGGATGTCAGAAAGGCTCCATGCATGAAAGCATGTAATGTCACACACTTTATCCGATTAAAGTGTACATGTTGGGCTTATGATTAAGCATGAGGGCCCTATGTGTGGATGTCAGAAAGGCTCCATGCATGAAAGCATGTAATGTCACACACTTTATCCGATTAAAGTGTACATGTTGGGCTTATGATTAAGCATGAGGGCCCTATATGTGGATGTCAGAAAGGTTCCAGGCTTAAAGGCATGTAATGCCACACACTTTATCCGTTTAAAGTGCACGCTTCGGCTTAAGAGAGGAGTTGAGAGGCCTCTCCCTGGAAGTCACAGATGATCCAGGCCTGCAATGGCAGACACTATATCACTTTATCCGAGTAAGAGGCTCCCTCTGAGCAAAGTAGGGGGGGAGTGAGGCCCCCCCCGGAGGTCTGAAAAGATCCAGGCCTTTAAATGACACGGGCTGTGCCCGAGCAAAGTGCCCACGCTGGGCAAGGGTGGAGGCGTGATGCTCCCCCTTATGGAGGTCGTCCTACCTCCATCCTCACGTAATGTATTTCGACCTGTGCGTATCCGGAGGGTGCTATGCGCAAGCCCGGAAGATGCTGGTTTCGGCTGGCCTTACCGGATCCAATGGTATAGCACCTAGGTGCGCTCTAAGGCCGTAAACCCCCCCCATGTGTTTGAGAATGGTAGGTGTTATACCATTGCCACGAACCACTTATTGAATCAGCCATGCCCTTTCGGCAATCGAGTCTCAGAGGTGTGTCCGAGGGAAGATTTGCCTTGGCGGGCATGGCTGTCTGGCATCTCCCCGACCCTGGAGGAATGCGCTAACGGTGTAATGCAAACACCTACCAGCAGGTATATAGGGGAGCATGCTTTCTGAGCCTTATATGATTGTACCATAATAAGGATCAGAAGAAAGGCAGTGCGTTAAGGTGAACTAGCCCGACTCTAATGCACCTTGACGGCTTAAGGGGAGGGATAAGTGACCCCTGCTGATGGAGGTCAAAGACATCCGTGTCTCTCAGGCCTTCGAACCACTGCTTGCGCCCGACCGAAATGCCACTGCTGGGCATGGGTGTAAGAGTGGTGACCCCCCTTATGGAGGTCTGTCCAACCTCCAGCCTGCATGCTCCACCTCGGCCTGTGCGTATCCGGAGGGTGCTGTGCGCAAGCCCGGAAGATGCTGGTTTCGGCTGGCCTTACCGGATCCAATGGCACAGTACCTAGGTGCGCTCTAAGACCGTTATCCGAACCCAAGTCCGCCAGGGGTTTTTCAGTTATACCAGTAGCATCGACCATCACTTTGATCAGCCAGGCCTTTTCGGGGGTCGAGCGTCCGAGGTGTGTCCGAGGGAAGATTTGCCTTGGCGGGCATGGCTGGCGAGTACCTCCCCGGCCGTGGAGGAAAACGCATACGGTGCATTGCAAACACCTACCAGCAGGTATATAGGAGAGCATGTCTCTTGAGTTCATCCTAACCTTATAATGGTTATCCCATTCATAAGGCCTGGATGCAAGGCGGTGCGTGAAGGTAACATTAGCCTGACTCTAACACTTTCACCGGTTAGGGGTGGAGTGGTGACCCCCCTAACACTGGAGGTCTCGCCGACCTCCAGGCACCAGCCTCACATGCTCTACCTCGGCCTGTGCGTATCCGGAGGGTGCTGTGCGCAAGCCCGGAAGATGCTGGTTTCGGCTGGCCTTACCGGATCCAATGGCACAGTACCTAGGTGCGCTCTAAGACCGTTATCCGAACCCAAGTCCGCCAGGGGTTTTTCAGTTATACCAGTAGCATCGACCATCACTTGGTTCAGCCAGGCCTTTTCAGGGGTCGAGCGTCCGAGGTGTGTCCGAGGGAAGATTTGCCTTGGCGGGCATGGCTGGCGAGAACCTCCCCGGCCGTGGAGGAAAACGCGTACGGTGGATTGCAAAAACCTACCAGCAGGTTTTTAGGGAGAGTGTCAATCTCGAGGGCGTTCGGAGCTCTCCCGATCTATTGGCATACGATGCCCGCCAGGGGTTAGGCTCTCGGGTTACCACTTAAGGTTTCTCCCTGTCATAAGAAAGACAACCGGTCAAACCAATGCGCAATGTACAATGAGGTGCGAGCTCATATCCTATATATTGCTCAGAGCCGCAACCTCGGTGCGACATACCTAGGTACAGGAATAGGGCGAGAGGTGGATGCGCTCCTTCAGGACGGGTAGGTCGGCAGCCTCTCGGGTATGATCGTTCACCAACGAAAGCTGTACAAAAGGGGTGACTGCGCTCATTGAGGACGGCAGCCTCAACATGACATACCTATCAAAAACTCTCCCATGAGGTGTGTGCGCTCCTTCAGGATGGGAGGTCGGCAGCCTCGGTATGATCATGATGACCGAGACACAGGCCTTGGGTTGGGCCTAGGGTTGAAGCCTTCTGTGCCGCCCGGGTAGTTCCTCCCCAAACCAGCGGGCATGCCTCTATGGGGGGGCCTCGGTCTGAAAAGACACGATCCTCACCCGGAACCGTCTGAGGGAAGCGTTGAAGGCCGGTCTGTCTACACAGGTGTCCGCTATCGGCGTCCATGGTGTACGGGTGAGAGCCAGCAGTGGATCGGGTTAGTTCAACACATGCTTGGCCTCACCCCGCCTGGTCACGGAATCACTCATTTCTCGGTTACGTCCCACAGTAGCGCGCGCGCGTGCTGGGAGCTGACGAGGGCTCTCTCCCCCACGCTGACGGCGCACCCCTGCTGCACCGATGGTGGGCGTCCGGTACCGAGGTGGGCCCCTGACCCTGCCCGGGGGATGGAGCACGCCGAGGTGGCCGCGACGTTAGCTGGTGTCCCTTTCACCACCGCGGTGCAGCTACCTGGTTGATCCTGCCAGTAACATATGCTTGTCTCAAAGATTAAGCCATGCAGGTCTAAGTACACACGGCCGGTACAGTGAAACTGCGAATGGCTCATTAAATCAGTCATGGTTCCTTTGATCGCTCCACACGTTACTCGGATAACTGTGGTAATTCTAGAGCTAATACATGCAAACGAGCGCTGACCCCTCTGGGGGATGCGTGCATTTATCAGATCCAAAACCCATCCGGCGGGGCGCGGGCCCCCCGGCCGCTTTGGTGACTCTAGATAACCTCGGGCCGATCGCGCGCCCTCCGCGGCGGCGACGTCTCATTCGAATGTCTGCCCTATCAACTTTCGATGGTACTATAGTCGCCTACCATGGTGACCACGGGTAACGGGGAATCAGGGTTCGATTCCGGAGAGGGAGCCTGAGAAACGGCTACCACATCCAAGGAAGGCAGCAGGCGCGCAAATTACCCATTCCCGACACGGGGAGGTAGTGACGAAAAATAACGATACAGGTCTCTTTCGAGGCCCTGTAATCGGAATGAGCGTATCCTAAACCCATGGGTGAGGACCCATTGGAGGGCAAGTCTGGTGCCAGCAGCCGCGGTAATTCCAGCTCCAATAGCGTATATTAAAGTTGCTGCAGTTAAAAAGCTCGTAGTTGGATTTCGGGAGTGGGCTGACGGTCCGCCGCGAGGCGAGCCACCGCCTGTCCCAGACCCTGCCTCCCGGTGCCCCTCGGATGCCCTTGGCTGGGTGTCCGGTCGGGGTCCGGAGCGTTTACTTTGAAAAAATTAGAGTGTTCAAAGCGGGCCGCTACTCGCCCGAATACCTGAGCTAGGAATAATGGAATAGGACTCCGGTTCTATTTTGTGGGTTTCCGGAACCAGGGCCATGATTAAGAGGGACGGCCGGGGGCATTCGTATTGCGCCGCTAGAGGTGAAATTCTTGGACCGGCGCAAGACGGACGAAAGCGAAAGCATTTGCCAAGAATGTTTTCATTAATCAAGAACGAAAGTCGGAGGTTCGAAGACGATCAGATACCGTCGTAGTTCCGACCGTAAACTATGCCAACCCGCGATCCGGCGGCGTTATTCCCATGACCCGCCGGGCAGCGTGCGGGAAACCACGAGTCTTTGGGTTCCGGGGGGAGTATGGTTGCAAAGCTGAAACTTAAAGGAATTGACGGAAGGGCACCACCAGGAGTGGAGCCTGCGGCTTAATTTGACTCAACACGGGAAACCTCACCCGGCCCGGACACGGAAAGGATTGACAGATTGATGGCTCTTTCTCGATTCTGTGGGTGGTGGTGCATGGCCGTTCTTAGTTGGTGGAGCGATTTGTCTGGTTAATTCCGATAACGAACGAGACTCCGGCATGCTAACTAGTTATGCGGCCCTCCGTGGTCTGCATCAACTTCTTAGAGGGACAAGTGGCGTTCAGCCACACGAGATGGAGCAATAACAGGTCTGTGATGCCCTTAGATGTCCGGGGCTGCACGCGCGCCACAATGGTTGGCTCAGCATGTGCCTACCCTTCGCCGAGAGGCGCGGGTAATCCGCTGAAACCCAATCGTGATTGGGACTGGGGATTGCAATTATTCCCCATGAACGAGGAATTCCCAGTAAGCGTGAGTCACAAGCTCGCGTTGATTAAGTCCCTGCCCTTTGTACACACCGCCCGTCGCTACTACCGATCGGATGGTTTAGTGAGGTCCTCGGATCGGCCGCACCGGGACCCCTCGTGGGCCTTGGTGTAGTGCTGAGAAGTCGATCAAACTTGATCATCTAGAGTAAGTAAACGTAGTGGGCTTTTGGGATTTTGATGAACTAAATAAATTGCCATTGTACGCAATAGTGGGGCAATGGGATTGTAACCCGAATTTGGATCCCAATTGCCGTTTAACTAAATTGCCGAATGGACACCTTTGTGATTTCCTTACTGACCACACTGGTAAGTCAATAGGGGCTTCGTGGACGCCTGTAGGGGCGCCCTCGCGCTGTCCGTGGACCACGCCCGATACCGGCCACTGATCCGAAGTCAGTTTTAAGTCGTGGCACGTGGCATAATGGGCAAGCTGGCAAGGGATCCCACTTCCAATTTATTCAATGTGTTGGCATGCTATTCAAATAGATTGCAAGTGGGAGGTTTCAACACACCTCCCCCAAACCCCACCCACATCCCATTTCTAGTTTATACCATGTGTTTGCTTGGTATTGAAATAGATTGCAATTGGGATGTTGGCCACCACCCACCCCAGGTGGGCGTGTACAAGTTCAGGAATTGGGCGTAGGGGCACAGGAAGAGAACCGAATGTCGTAGGGGTCCGAAACTTGGTGGGGGGGTAGTGTGGGACCCCCTAAACAACATATTGAAGCCCCGCCCCCAAAAGTGGGCGTGGCCGGAAGTAGGTGTTCCCATGGTCCGATTGGCTCGAGACTTGATAGGGGAGTAGTGTGGGACCCCCTAAACAACATATTTAAGCCCCGCCCCCAAAAGTGGGCGTGGCCGGAAGTTGTAGTTCCCATGGGCCAATCGGCTCGAAACTTTGCAGGGTAGTTCTGTTAGGGACCACAAACAACATATTAAAAGCTCGTGTCCGTAGGTGGTCGGGAAGTCGAAAAACGAACCAGGAAGTGGAACAGGAAGTGACTTTCCCGAGGTCGTAGGGTCATGAAATTTCATAGGGGATGTCTGAGAGGGCTCCGGCACAACATACTGTAAGCCCGAGTCCGAACGCCAAGCGGAATTTTCACACCGCCCAACCAAATCCTTACTAACCCTTTCGCATCCCAATTCCAATTTATCTCACATAGTGCTCATAGATGGTTCGTGGACACAAATCCTATTCACCTAGTCCATTGAAAATAATTTTCAGGAATATTTTTTTCTGATTTTTTTACAAGGCTCTGGAAGGGCCTAGACATGCGGTTTTCGGATATGTGGTCGAGGGCCCCGGGACGAACCAGCATTCGACGCCCCGACTTCGAAGCTCCTCCCTAAACCCTGATTGGCCGCATCCCAATTCCAATTTATCTCCCATAGTGCTCATAGATGGTTCGTGGACACAAATCCTATTCACCTAGTCCATTGAAAATAATTTTCAGGAATATTTTTTTCTGATTTTTTTACAAGGCTCTGGAAGGGCCTAGACATGCGGTTTTCGGATATGTGGTCGAGGGCCCCGGGACGAACCAGCATTCGACGCCCCGACTTCGAAGCTCCTCCCTAAACCCTGATTGGCCGCATCCCAATCCCAATCTATTTCCATTCATTTTTCGTGGACACATTGAAAAAGCAATTACCTGTTGGCATGCTTAAATAGATGGCAAGTGGGATGGTTAGACACACAATAGATTGCAATTGGGATGTTGGCCACCACCCACCCCAGGTGGGCGTGTACAAAGTTCAGAATTAGAGTTAAGAGCACAGGAAGAGAACCGAATATCGTAGGGGCCCGAAACTTGATAGGGGGGTAGTGTGGGACCCCTAAAACAACATATTGAAGCCCCGCCCCCAAAAAGTGGGCGTGGCCGGAAGTAGGTGTTCCCATAGGCCGATCGGCTTGAGACTTCATAGGGGAGTAGTGTGGGGCCCCTAAAACAACATATTTAAGCCCCGCCCCCAAAAGTGGGCGTGGCCGGAAGTAGGTGTTCCCATGGGCCAATCGGCTCGAAACTTTGCAGGGGAGTTATGTTAGGGACCCCAAACAACATACTAAAAGCTCGTGTCCGTAAGTGGGCGGGAAGTCAAAAAACGAACCAGGAAGTGGAACAGGAAGTGACTTTCCCGAGGTCGGAGGGTCATGAAATTTCATAAGGGATGTCTGAGAGGGCTTTGGAACAACATACTGTAAGCACGGAGCCCTAGGTCATACCGTTTGGGCGTGGCTAAGTTTTAAAGGTGTTTTTTTTCTAACACAGAACAGTCACAAGCATACATTTGGGGCCGCTGAAGGGCCAAAATTTGACGTAAAGGTCCCAAAATCGGTCGGGGTCATGTATGTTATGGCCTAAAAGAGGATCCCAAGGCCCAAGTCCGTAGCTCAAAGCGTTGGCGTATGGCAACAAAAAAGATAATGCACTGTAGGGAGAGGCCTAAAGTTTAAACGCAAATTTTCATACATTTGGGGCCGCTGAGGGGCCAAAATTTGACGTAAAGGTCCCAAAATCGGTCGAGGTCATGTATGTTATGGCCTAAAAGAGGATCCCAAGGCCCAAGTCCGTAGCTCGAAGCGTTGGCGTATGGCAGCAAAAAAGATATTGCACTGTAGGGAGAGGCCTAAAGTTTAAACGCATATTTTCATACATTTGGGGCCGCTGAGGGGCCAAAATTTAACCTAGGGGTCCCAAAATCGGTCGAGGTCATGTATGTTATGGCCTAAAAGAGGATCCCAAGGCCCAAGTCCGTAGCTCGAAGCGTTGGCGTATGGCAGCAAAAAAGATATTGCACTGTAGGGAGAGGCCTAAAGTTTAAACGCATATTTTCATACATTTGGGGCCGCTGAGGGGCCAAAATTTGACGTAGGGGTCCCAAAATCGGTCGAGGTCGTCTCTGTGATGGCCCGATGGAGGATCCCGAGTTGCAAGTCCGTAGCTCAAAGCGTTGGCGTATGGCAGCCTAAAAGATATTGCGCTGTAGTCGTAGGCCAAAGGTCAAACAGAAATGTACATACATTTGGGGCCGCTGAGGGCCCAAAATTTAACCTAGGGGTCCCAAAATCGGTCGAGGTCGTCTCTGTGATGGCCCGATGCAGGATCCTGAGATACAGGTCTGTAGCTCGAAGTGTTGGCGTTTGGCAGCAGTCAACGTGTTGCTGTGTAGGCCTTTTTTAATAGGAGCAACACACACACTTGTGGCCCCTGAGAGTCTAAACCTGCACGTATCCACACGTGCCTGCAGAGTGTTATTAGACCCAACAAATTGATAAAGATAGTGCATGCACAGACCCAAAGGTCATATGGTTTGGGTGTGGCTATCATTTGAATTTGCTCTTTTAGGCAGTAACTCTTCTAACACAGCACAAGACCATGTGTGCGGGGCCCCTGAGGGACCAAACCTGCACGTATCCACACATGCCTGCAGAGTGTTATTAGACCCAACAAATTGATAAAGATAGTGCATGCACAGACTCAAAGGTCATATGGTTTGGGTGTGGCTATCATTTGAATTTGCACTTTTAGGCAGAATCTCCTCTAACACTTAAAGCACAAGACCATGTGTGCGGGGCCCCTGAAGGACCAAACCTGCACGTATCCACACGTGCCTGCAGAGTGTTATTAGACCCAACAAATTGATAAAGATAGTGCATGCACAGACTCATAGGTCATATGGTTTGGGTGTGGCTATCATTTGAATTTGCACTTTTAGGCAGAATCTCCTCTAACACTTAAAGCACAAGACCATGTGTGCGGGGCCCCTGAAGGACCAAACCTGCACGTATCCACACGTGCTTCCAGAGTGTTAATATACCCCACCCACTGAGGAAGATACTCCGAGCACAGACCCTTAGGTCATACGGATTGGGCGTGGCTAACTTTTGAAAGTGATTTTTTTCTAACACAGAGAGGTCACGAGCATACATTTGGGGACGCTGAGGGGCCAAAATTTGACGTAGAGGTCCCAAAATCGGTCGAGGTCGTCTCTGTGATGGCCCGATGGATCAACCCGAGTTGCAAGTCCGTAGCTCGAAGCGTTGGCGTATGGCAGCAAAAAAGCTATTGCGCTGTAGTCGTAGGCCTTAAGGTCAAACCCAAATTTTCATACATTTGGGGCCCCTGAGGGGCCAAAATTTGACGTAGAGGTCCCAAAATCGGTCGAGGTCGTCTCTGTGATGGCCCGATGGACCATCCCGAGTTGCAAGTCCGTAGCTCGAAGCGTTGGCGTATGGCAGCAAAAAAGCTATTGCGCTGTAGTCGTAGGCCTTAAGGTCAAACCCAAATTTTCATACATTTGGGGCCCCTGAGGGGCCAAAATTTGACGTAGAGGTCCCAAAATCGGTCGAGGTCGTCTCTGTGATGGCCCGATGGACCATCCCAAGTTGCAAGTTCGTAGCTCGAAGCGTTGGCGTATGGCAGCCATTAATCTATTGCGCTGTAGTCGTAGGCCTTAAGGTCAAACCCAAATTTTCATACATTTGGGGCCCCTGAGGGGCCAAAATTTGACATAGAGGTCCCAAAATCGGTCGAGGTCGTCTCTGTGATGGCCCGATGGACCATCCCAAGTTGCAAGTCCGTAGCTCGAAGCGTTGGCGTATGGCAGCCATTAATCTATTGCGCTGTAGTCGTAGGCCTTAAGGTCAAACCCAAATTTTCATACATTTGGGGCCCCTGAGGGGCCAAAATTTGACGTAGAGGTCCCAAAATCGGTCGAGGTCGTCTCTGTGATGGCCCGATGGACCATCCCAAGTTGCAAGTCCGTAGCTCGAAGCGTTGGCGTATGGCAGCCATTAATCTATTGCGCTGTAGTCGTAGGCCTTAAGGTCAAACCCAAATTTTCATACATTTGGGGCCCCTGAGGGGCCAAAATTTGACGTAGAGGTCCCAAAATCGGTCGAGGTCGTCTCTGTGATGGCCCGATGGACCATCCCAAGTTGCAAGTCCGTAGCTCGAAGCGTTGGTGTATGGCAGCCATTAATCTATTGCGCTGTAGTCGTAGGCCTTAAGGACCCCATTCAAATAGATTGGAATTGGACGATTTGTACTTACCGATCCCAATTCCAATCTATTTGAATGGGACCCCATTCAAATAGATTGGAATTGGACGATTTGTACTTACCGATCCCAATTCCAATCTATTTGAATGGCATCCCAATTCCAATTTATTTAAGTGATGGAAATAGATTGGAATTGGGATCGGTAAGTACAAATCGTCCAATTCCAATTTATTTGAATGGGGTCCCATTGAAATAGATTGGAATTGGGATCGGTAAGTACAAATTGTCCAATTCCAATTTATTTGAATGGGGTTTCATTGAAATAGATTGGAATTGGGATCGGTAAGTACAAATTGTCCAATTCCAATTTATTTGAATGGCATCCCAATTCCAATTTATTTAAGTGATGGAAATAAATTGGAATTGGGATCCCATTCAAATAGATTGGAATTGGGATCGGTAAGTACAAATTGTCCAATTCCAATTTATTTGAATGGGGTCCCATTGAAATAGATTGGAATTGGGATCGGTAAGTACAAATCGTCCAATTCCAATTTATTTGAATGGGGTTCCATTGAAATAGATTGGAATTGGGATCGGTAAGTACAAATCGTCCAATTACAATTTATTTGAATGGGGTCCCATTCAAATAGATTGGAATTGGGATCGGTAAGTACAAATTGTCCAATTCCAATTTATTTGAATGGGGTCCCATTCAAATAGATTGGAATTGGGATTGGTAAGTACAAATTGTCCAATTCCAATTTATTTGAATGGGGTCCCATTGAAATAGATTGGAATTGGGATCGGTAAGTACAAATCGTCCAATTCCAATTTATTTGAATGGCATCCCAATTCCAATTTATTTAAGTGATGGAAATAAATTGGAATTGGGATCCCATTCAAATAGATTGGAATTGGGATCGGTAAGTACAAATCGTCCAATTCCAATTTATTTGAATGGCATCCCAATTCCAATTTATTTGACTGATGGAAATAAATTGGAATTGGGATCCCATTCAAATAAATTGGAATTGGGATTGGTAAGTACAAAAGATCCCAATCCCAATTTATTTGAATGGCATCCCAATTCCAATTTATTTCCATCAGTCAAATAAATTGGAATTGGGATGCAGTTTTTTTTCAGCCAAATTATGACTTTGTGCAAACTTCAACACATTCACACAGTGAGTCAGTGGGACTCAGACATGTGTGTGTGTGTGTATGAGTGTGTGTATGTGTGTGTGTGTGTGTGTGTATATGTGTGTGTATGAGTGTGTGTGTGAGTGAGTGTGTATATGTGTGTGTATGAGTCTGTGTGTGAGTGAGTGTGTATGAGTCTGTGTGTGTGTGAGTGTGTGTGTGTTTGTGTGTGAGTGAGTGTGTATGAGTGTGTGAGTGAGTGTGTATGTGTGTGTGAGTGAGTGTATTGGATAAGGGATGGTAATCATGAATCATCCCAATTCCAATCTATTTGACACATGGAAATAAATTGGAATTGGGATCCCATTCAAATAGATTGCAATTGGGATCGGTAAGTACAAATCGTCCAATTCCAATTTATTTGAATAGGGTCCCATTCAAATTGATTGGAATTGGGATTGGTAAGTAATAATTGTCCAATTCCAATTTATTTGAATGGGGTCCCATTGAAATAGATTGGAATTGGGATCGGTAAGTACAAATCGTCCAATTCCAATTTATTTGAATGGGGTCCCATTGAAATAGATTGGAATTGGGATTGGTAAGTACAAATCGTCCAATTCCAATTTATTTGAATGGCATCCCAATTCCAATTTATTTAAGTGATGGAAATAAATTGGAATTGGGATCCCATTCAAATAGATTGGAATTGGGATCGGTAAGTACAAATCGTCCAATTCCAATTTATTTGAATGGCATCCCAATTCCAATTTATTTAACTGATGGAAATAAATTGGAATTGGGATCCCATTGAAATAGATTGCAATTGGGATCGGTAAGTACAAATCGTCCAATTCCAATTTATTTGAATGGCATCCCAATTCCAATTTATTTCCATCAGTCAAATAAATTGGAATTGGGATGCAGTAAAATGAGGTTATAAGTTATTTTACAAAACACTTATTTTAAGCTTAGAAAACCATTTATCCATACTCCCCATGTCTGTCTGATGCAAACTGAGTGGTCAGAGTTTTGAAATTCCACTGTCCAATACCCCACTATTTTGATGACTTGAATAAATTGGAAGTGGGATCTCTATATCTCAGCTTCAGAATGACATAGCTTGAAAATTTCAACGCTCAGCACTAAGTTTAGGTGTGCCTGACTCACTGTGTGAGTTTGGAGAAGATTGCAGAAAGTCAAAATTTTGGCTCCAAAAAACGCTAAGGGGTACCCCTGTGAGTTTTTTTGAGCCAAAATTTTGACTTTCTGCAAACTTCACCAAACTCACACAGTGAGTTAGGAGGACTCAAACTTAGAGAGGAGTGGTAAAAGAATTGTGCTATCATGTTCCAAAGCTGAGATCTGGAGATCCCACTTCCAATTTATTCAAGTCATCAAAATAGTGGGGTTTTGGACACCACAGTCTGACCACTCTGAACACCCAACTTGCATAAACCAGACATGGGGAGCATGGATAAATGATTTTTGAAGTGTTTTAGTGATAAGAAAAAAAACTTAGAAATCAATGTATTTGAATGGCATCCCAATTCCAATTTATTTGACTGATGGAAATAAATTGGAATTGGGATCCCATTCAAATAGATTGGAATTGGGATCGGTAAGTACAAATCGTCCAATTCCAATTTATTTGAATGGGGTCCCATTGAAATAGATTGGAATTGGGATCGGTAAGTACAAATCGTCCAATTCCAATTTATTTGAATGGGGTCCCATTGAAATAGATTGGAATTGGGATCGGTAAGTACAAATCGTCAAATTCCAATTTATTTGAATGGGGTCCCATTGAAATAGATTGGAATTGGGATCGGTAAGTACAAATCGTCCAATTCCAATTTATTTGAATGGGGTCCCATTCAAATAGATTGGAATTGGGATCGGTAAGTACAAATCGTCCAATTCCAATTTATTTGAATGGCATCCCAATTCCAATTTATTTGACTGATGGAAATAAATTGGAATTGGGATCCCATTCAAATAGATTGGAATTGGGATCGGTAAGTACAAATCGTCCAATTCCAATTTATTTGAATGGGGTCCCATTCAAATAGATTGGAATTGGGATCGGTAAGTACAAATCGTCCAATTCCAATTTATTTGAATGGGGTCCCATTGAAATAGATTGGAATTGGGATCGGTAAGTACAAATCGTCCAATTCCAATTTATTAGAATGGCATCCCAATTCCAATTTATTTCCAT
>NW_027507342.1:0-17500 GCF_052324685.1 Brachyhypopomus gauderio | reverse complement strand
CCAATTTATTTGAATGGGGTCCCATTGAAATAGATTGGAATTGGGATTGGTAAGTACAAATTGTCCAATTCCAATTTATTTGAATGGGATCCCATTCAAATAGATTGGAATTGGGATCGGTAAGTACAAATCGTCCAATTCCAATTTATTTGAATGGCATCCCAATTCCAATTTATTTAAGTGATGGAAATAAATTGGAATTGGGATCCCATTGAAATAGATTGGAATTGGGATCGGTAAGTACAAATTGTCCAATTCCAATTTATTTGAATGGCATCCCAATTCCAATTTATTTAACTGATGGAAATAAATTGGAATTGGGATGCAGTAAAATGAGGTTATAAGTTATTTTACAAAACACTTATTTTAAGCTTAGAAAACCATTTATCCATACTCCCCATGTCTGTCTGATGCAAACTGAGTGGTCAGAGTTTTGAAATTCCACTGTCCAATACCCCACTATTTTGATGACTTGAATAAATTGGAAGTGGGATCTCTATATCTCAGCTTCAGAATGACATAGCTTGAAAATTTCAACGCTCAGCACTAAGTTTAGGTGTGCCTGACTCACTGTGTGAGTTTGGAGAAGATTGCAGAAAGTCAAAATTTTGGCTCAAAAAAACTCTAAGGGGTTAGTGTGTGAGTTTTTTTGGGGCAAAATTTTGACTTGCTGCAAACTTCACCAAACTCACACAGTGAGTTAGGAGGACTCAAACTTAGAGAGGAGTGGTAAAAGAATCGTGCTATCATATTCCAAAGCTGAGATCTGGAGATCCCACTTCCAATTTATTCAAGTCATCAAAATAGTGGGGTTTTGGACACCACAGTCTGACAACTCTGAACACCCAGCTTGCATAAACCAGACATGGGGAGCATGGATAAATGGTTTTTGAAGTGTTTTAGTGATAAGAAAAAAAAAACTTAGAAATCAATGTATTTGATTGGCATCCCAATTCCAATTTATTTGACTGATGGAAATAAATTGGAATTGGGATCCTATTCAAATAGATTGGAATTGGGATCGGTAAGTACAAATTGTCCAATTCCAATTTATTTGAATGGGGTCCCATTGAAATAGATTGGAATTGGGATCGGTAAGTACAAATTGTCCAATTCCAATTTATTTGAATGGGGTTTCATTGAAATAGATTGGAATTGGGATCGGTAAGTACAAATCGTCCAATTCCAATTTATTTGAATGGGGTCCCATTGAAATAGATTGGAATTGGGATAGGTAAGTACAAATCGTCCAATTCCAATTTATTTGAATGGGATCCCATTGAAATAGATTGGAATTGGGATCGGTAAGTACAAATCGTCCAATTCCAATTTATTTGAATGGCATCCCAATTCCAATTTATTTGACTGATGGAAATAAATTGGAATTGGGATCCCATTCAAATAGATTGGAATTGGGATCGGTAAGTACAAATCGTCCAATTCCAATTTATTTGAATGGCATCCCAATTCCAATTTATTTGACTGACTTGTGCTTCCAGTATGTTGCTCCAGTGCCCCCCCAGACATCCCCCATGAAATTTCATGACCCTACGACCTCGGGAAAGTCACTTCCTGTTCCACTTCCTGGTTCGTTTTTCAACTTCCCGACCACCTACGGACACGAGCTTTTAGTATGTTGTTTGTGGTCCCAAATAGAACTCCCCTGCAAAGTTTTGAGCCGATCGGCCCATGGGAACACCTACTTCCGGTCACGCCCACTTTTAGGGGCGGGGCTTAAATATGTTGTTTTAGGGGTCCCACACTACCCCCCTATCAAGTCTCGAGCCGATCGGCCCATGGGAACACCTACTTCCGGCCACGCCCACTTTTAGGGGGCGGGGCTTCAATATGTTGTTTAGGGGGTCCCACACTACCCCCCTATCAAGTTTCGGACCCCTACGACATTCCTGAACTTGTACAAGCCCACCTGGGGTGGGTAGTGGCCAACATCCCAATTGCAATCTATTTGAATAGGCATCCCATAATAGCTGAAATAGATTGGAAGTGGGATAGGTAATCACAAAACATCCCAATTGCAATCTATTTGAATAGGCATCCCATAATAGCTGAAATAGATTGGAAGTGGGATAGGTAATCACAAAACATCCCAATTGCAATCTATTTGAATAGGCATCCCATAATAGTGGAAATAGATTGGAAGTGGGATCGGTAATCACAAAACATCCCAATTGCAATCTATTTGAATAGGCATCCCATAATAGCTGAAATAGATTGGAAGTGGGATAGGTAATCACAAAACATCCCAATTGCAATCTATTTGAATAGGCATCCCATAATAGCTGAAATAGATTGGAAGTGGGATAGGTAATCACAAAACATCCCAATTGCAATCTATTTGAATAGGCATCCCATAATAATGGAAATAAATTGGAAGTGGGATAGGTAATCACAAAACATCCCAATTGCAATCTATTTGAATAGGCATCCCATAATAGCTGAAATAGATTGGAAGTGGGATAGGTAATCACAAAACATCCCAATTGCAATCTATTTGAATAGGCATCCCATAATAGCTGAAATAGATTGGAAGTGGGATAGGTAATCACAAAACATCCCAATTGCAATCTATTTGAATAGGCATCCCATAATAGCTGAAATAGATTGGAAGTGGGATAGGTAATCACAAAACATCCCAATTGCAATCTATTTGAATAGGCATCCCATAATAGCTGAAATAGATTGGAAGTGGGATAGGTAATCACAAAACATCCCAATTGCAATCTATTTGAATAGGCATCCCATAATGGCTGAAATAGATTGGAAGTGGGATAGGTAATCACAAAACATCCCAATTGCAATCTATTTGAATAGGCATCCCATAATAGCTGAAATAGATTGGAAGTGGGATAGGTAATCACAAAACATCCCAATTGCAATCTATTTGAATAGGCATCCCATAATAGCTGAAATAGATTGGAAGTGGGATAGGTAATCACAAAACATCCCAATTGCAATCTATTTGAATAGGCATCCCATAATAGCTGAAATAGATTGGAAGTGGGATAGGTAATCACAAAACATCCCATTTGCAATCTATTTGATTAGGCATCCCATAATAATCGGAAAAATAAATTGGAAGTGGGACGTTTTTTACTTACCTATCCCACTTCCAATTTATTTGGATGTGCTCCACACTGTGGCCGAACTGCGTATCGCTCGAAAAACGCCCGTTTTTCAATAATTTATTGCCGGCCTCATGGGGGCGCTAGAGGCGGGGGGACAACTCCCCTCGTCTTTGGGGGTCCCCCCCTCGAGGGTTAGGGTTAGGGTTAGGGTTAGGGTTAGGGTTAGGGTTAGGGTTAGGGTTAGGGTTAGGGTTAGGGTTAGGGTTAGGGTTAGGGTTAGGGTTAGGGTTAGGGTTAGGGTTAGGGTTAGGGTTAGGGTTAGGGTTAGGGTTAGGGTTAGGGTTAGGGTTAGGGTTAGGGTTAGGGTTAGGGTTAGGGTTAGGGTTAGGGTTAGGGTTAGGGTTAGGGTTAGGGTTAGGGTTAGGGTTAGGGTTAGGGTTAGGGTTAGGGTTAGGGTTAGGGTTAGGGTTAGGGTTAGGGTTAGGGTTAGGGTTAGGGTTAGGGTTAGGGTTAGGGTTAGGGTTAGGGTTAGGGTTAGGGTTAGGGTTAGGGTTAGGGTTAGGGTTAGGGTTAGGGTTAGGGTTAGGGTTAGGGTTAGGGTTAGGGTTAGGGTTAGGGTTAGGGTTAGGGTTAGGGTTAGGGTTAGGGTTAGGGTTAGGGTTAGGGTTAGGGTTAGGGTTAGGGTTAGGGTTAGGGTTAGGGTTAGGGTTAGGGTTAGGGTTAGGGTTAGGGTTAGGGTTAGGGTTAGGGTTAGGGTTAGGGTTAGGGTTAGGGTTAGGGTTAGGGTTAGGGTTAGGGTTAGGGTTAGGGTTAGGGTTAGGGTTAGGGTTAGGGTTAGGGTTAGGGTTAGGGTTAGGGTTAGGGTTAGGGTTAGGGTTAGGGTTAGGGTTAGGGTTAGGGTTAGGGTTAGGGTTAGGGTTAGGGTTAGGGTTAGGGTTAGGGTTAGGGTTAGGGTTAGGGTTAGGGTTAGGGTTAGGGTTAGGGTTAGGGTTAGGGTTAGGGTTAGGGTTAGGGTTAGGGTTAGGGTTAGGGTTAGGGTTAGGGTTAGGGTTAGGGTTAGGGTTAGGGTTAGGGTTAGGGTTAGGGTTAGGGTTAGGGTTAGGGTTAGGGTTAGGGTTAGGGTTAGGGTTAGGGTTAGGGTTAGGGTTAGGGTTAGGGTTAGGGTTAGGGTTAGGGTTAGGGTTAGGGTTAGGGTTAGGGTTAGGGTTAGGGTTAGGGTTAGGGTTAGGGTTAGGGTTAGGGTTAGGGTTAGGGTTAGGGTTAGGGTTAGGGTTAGGGTTAGGGTTAGGGTTAGGGTTAGGGTTAGGGTTAGGGTTAGGGTTAGGGTTAGGGTTAGGGTTAGGGTTAGGGTTAGGGTTAGGGTTAGGGTTAGGGTTAGGGTTAGGGTTAGGGTTAGGGTTAGGGTTAGGGTTAGGGTTAGGGTTAGGGTTAGGGTTAGGGTTAGGGTTAGGGTTAGGGTTAGGGTTAGGGTTAGGGTTAGGGTTAGGGTTAGGGTTAGGGTTAGGGTTAGGGTTAGGGTTAGGGTTAGGGTTAGGGTTAGGGTTAGGGTTAGGGTTAGGGTTAGGGTTAGGGTTAGGGTTAGGGTTAGGGTTAGGGTTAGGGTTAGGGTTAGGGTTAGGGTTAGGGTTAGGGTTAGGGTTAGGGTTAGGGTTAGGGTTAGGGTTAGGGTTAGGGTTAGGGTTAGGGTTAGGGTTAGGGTTAGGGTTAGGGTTAGGGTTAGGGTTAGGGTTAGGGTTAGGGTTAGGGTTAGGGTTAGGGTTAGGGTTAGGGTTAGGGTTAGGGTTAGGGTTAGGGTTAGGGTTAGGGTTAGGGTTAGGGTTAGGGTTAGGGTTAGGGTTAGGGTTAGGGTTAGGGTTAGGGTTAGGGTTAGGGTTAGGGTTAGGGTTAGGGTTAGGGTTAGGGTTAGGGTTAGGGTTAGGGTTAGGGTTAGGGTTAGGGTTAGGGTTAGGGTTAGGGTTAGGGTTAGGGTTAGGGTTAGGGTTAGGGTTAGGGTTAGGGTTAGGGTTAGGGTTAGGGTTAGGGTTAGGGTTAGGGTTAGGGTTAGGGTTAGGGTTAGGGTTAGGGTTAGGGTTAGGGTTAGGGTTAGGGTTAGGGTTAGGGTTAGGGTTAGGGTTAGGGTTAGGGTTAGGGTTAGGGTTAGGGTTAGGGTTAGGGTTAGGGTTAGGGTTAGGGTTAGGGTTAGGGTTAGGGTTAGGGTTAGGGTTAGGGTTAGGGTTAGGGTTAGGGTTAGGGTTAGGGTTAGGGTTAGGGTTAGGGTTAGGGTTAGGGTTAGGGTTAGGGTTAGGGTTAGGGTTAGGGTTAGGGTTAGGGTTAGGGTTAGGGTTAGGGTTAGGGTTAGGGTTAGGGTTAGGGTTAGGGTTAGGGTTAGGGTTAGGGTTAGGGTTAGGGTTAGGGTTAGGGTTAGGGTTAGGGTTAGGGTTAGGGTTAGGGTTAGGGTTAGGGTTAGGGTTAGGGTTAGGGTTAGGGTTAGGGTTAGGGTTAGGGTTAGGGTTAGGGTTAGGGTTAGGGTTAGGGTTAGGGTTAGGGTTAGGGTTAGGGTTAGGGTTAGGGTTAGGGTTAGGGTTAGGGTTAGGGTTAGGGTTAGGGTTAGGGTTAGGGTTAGGGTTAGGGTTAGGGTTAGGGTTAGGGTTAGGGTTAGGGTTAGGGTTAGGGTTAGGGTTAGGGTTAGGGTTAGGGTTAGGGTTAGGGTTAGGGTTAGGGTTAGGGTTAGGGTTAGGGTTAGGGTTAGGGTTAGGGTTAGGGTTAGGGTTAGGGTTAGGGTTAGGGTTAGGGTTAGGGTTAGGGTTAGGGTTAGGGTTAGGGTTAGGGTTAGGGTTAGGGTTAGGGTTAGGGTTAGGGTTAGGGTTAGGGTTAGGGTTAGGGTTAGGGTTAGGGTTAGGGTTAGGGTTAGGGTTAGGGTTAGGGTTAGGGTTAGGGTTAGGGTTAGGGTTAGGGTTAGGGTTAGGGTTAGGGTTAGGGTTAGGGTTAGGGTTAGGGTTAGGGTTAGGGTTAGGGTTAGGGTTAGGGTTAGGGTTAGGGTTAGGGTTAGGGTTAGGGTTAGGGTTAGGGTTAGGGTTAGGGTTAGGGTTAGGGTTAGGGTTAGGGTTAGGGTTAGGGTTAGGGTTAGGGTTAGGGTTAGGGTTAGGGTTAGGGTTAGGGTTAGGGTTAGGGTTAGGGTTAGGGTTAGGGTTAGGGTTAGGGTTAGGGTTAGGGTTAGGGTTAGGGTTAGGGTTAGGGTTAGGGTTAGGGTTAGGGTTAGGGTTAGGGTTAGGGTTAGGGTTAGGGTTAGGGTTAGGGTTAGGGTTAGGGTTAGGGTTAGGGTTAGGGTTAGGGTTAGGGTTAGGGTTAGGGTTAGGGTTAGGGTTAGGGTTAGGGTTAGGGTTAGGGTTAGGGTTAGGGTTAGGGTTAGGGTTAGGGTTAGGGTTAGGGTTAGGGTTAGGGTTAGGGTTAGGGTTAGGGTTAGGGTTAGGGTTAGGGTTAGGGTTAGGGTTAGGGTTAGGGTTAGGGTTAGGGTTAGGGTTAGGGTTAGGGTTAGGGTTAGGGTTAGGGTTAGGGTTAGGGTTAGGGTTAGGGTTAGGGTTAGGGTTAGGGTTAGGGTTAGGGTTAGGGTTAGGGTTAGGGTTAGGGTTAGGGTTAGGGTTAGGGTTAGGGTTAGGGTTAGGGTTAGGGTTAGGGTTAGGGTTAGGGTTAGGGTTAGGGTTAGGGTTAGGGTTAGGGTTAGGGTTAGGGTTAGGGTTAGGGTTAGGGTTAGGGTTAGGGTTAGGGTTAGGGTTAGGGTTAGGGTTAGGGTTAGGGTTAGGGTTAGGGTTAGGGTTAGGGTTAGGGTTAGGGTTAGGGTTAGGGTTAGGGTTAGGGTTAGGGTTAGGGTTAGGGTTAGGGTTAGGGTTAGGGTTAGGGTTAGGGTTAGGGTTAGGGTTAGGGTTAGGGTTAGGGTTAGGGTTAGGGTTAGGGTTAGGGTTAGGGTTAGGGTTAGGGTTAGGGTTAGGGTTAGGGTTAGGGTTAGGGTTAGGGTTAGGGTTAGGGTTAGGGTTAGGGTTAGGGTTAGGGTTAGGGTTAGGGTTAGGGTTAGGGTTAGGGTTAGGGTTAGGGTTAGGGTTAGGGTTAGGGTTAGGGTTAGGGTTAGGGTTAGGGTTAGGGTTAGGGTTAGGGTTAGGGTTAGGGTTAGGGTTAGGGTTAGGGTTAGGGTTAGGGTTAGGGTTAGGGTTAGGGTTAGGGTTAGGGTTAGGGTTAGGGTTAGGGTTAGGGTTAGGGTTAGGGTTAGGGTTAGGGTTAGGGTTAGGGTTAGGGTTAGGGTTAGGGTTAGGGTTAGGGTTAGGGTTAGGGTTAGGGTTAGGGTTAGGGTTAGGGTTAGGGTTAGGGTTAGGGTTAGGGTTAGGGTTAGGGTTAGGGTTAGGGTTAGGGTTAGGGTTAGGGTTAGGGTTAGGGTTAGGGTTAGGGTTAGGGTTAGGGTTAGGGTTAGGGTTAGGGTTAGGGTTAGGGTTAGGGTTAGGGTTAGGGTTAGGGTTAGGGTTAGGGTTAGGGTTAGGGTTAGGGTTAGGGTTAGGGTTAGGGTTAGGGTTAGGGTTAGGGTTAGGGTTAGGGTTAGGGTTAGGGTTAGGGTTAGGGTTAGGGTTAGGGTTAGGGTTAGGGTTAGGGTTAGGGTTAGGGTTAGGGTTAGGGTTAGGGTTAGGGTTAGGGTTAGGGTTAGGGTTAGGGTTAGGGTTAGGGTTAGGGTTAGGGTTAGGGTTAGGGTTAGGGTTAGGGTTAGGGTTAGGGTTAGGGTTAGGGTTAGGGTTAGGGTTAGGGTTAGGGTTAGGGTTAGGGTTAGGGTTAGGGTTAGGGTTAGGGTTAGGGTTAGGGTTAGGGTTAGGGTTAGGGTTAGGGTTAGGGTTAGGGTTAGGGTTAGGGTTAGGGTTAGGGTTAGGGTTAGGGTTAGGGTTAGGGTTAGGGTTAGGGTTAGGGTTAGGGTTAGGGTTAGGGTTAGGGTTAGGGTTAGGGTTAGGGTTAGGGTTAGGGTTAGGGTTAGGGTTAGGGTTAGGGTTAGGGTTAGGGTTAGGGTTAGGGTTAGGGTTAGGGTTAGGGTTAGGGTTAGGGTTAGGGTTAGGGTTAGGGTTAGGGTTAGGGTTAGGGTTAGGGTTAGGGTTAGGGTTAGGGTTAGGGTTAGGGTTAGGGTTAGGGTTAGGGTTAGGGTTAGGGTTAGGGTTAGGGTTAGGGTTAGGGTTAGGGTTAGGGTTAGGGTTAGGGTTAGGGTTAGGGTTAGGGTTAGGGTTAGGGTTAGGGTTAGGGTTAGGGTTAGGGTTAGGGTTAGGGTTAGGGTTAGGGTTAGGGTTAGGGTTAGGGTTAGGGTTAGGGTTAGGGTTAGGGTTAGGGTTAGGGTTAGGGTTAGGGTTAGGGTTAGGGTTAGGGTTAGGGTTAGGGTTAGGGTTAGGGTTAGGGTTAGGGTTAGGGTTAGGGTTAGGGTTAGGGTTAGGGTTAGGGTTAGGGTTAGGGTTAGGGTTAGGGTTAGGGTTAGGGTTAGGGTTAGGGTTAGGGTTAGGGTTAGGGTTAGGGTTAGGGTTAGGGTTAGGGTTAGGGTTAGGGTTAGGGTTAGGGTTAGGGTTAGGGTTAGGGTTAGGGTTAGGGTTAGGGTTAGGGTTAGGGTTAGGGTTAGGGTTAGGGTTAGGGTTAGGGTTAGGGTTAGGGTTAGGGTTAGGGTTAGGGTTAGGGTTAGGGTTAGGGTTAGGGTTAGGGTTAGGGTTAGGGTTAGGGTTAGGGTTAGGGTTAGGGTTAGGGTTAGGGTTAGGGTTAGGGTTAGGGTTAGGGTTAGGGTTAGGGTTAGGGTTAGGGTTAGGGTTAGGGTTAGGGTTAGGGTTAGGGTTAGGGTTAGGGTTAGGGTTAGGGTTAGGGTTAGGGTTAGGGTTAGGGTTAGGGTTAGGGTTAGGGTTAGGGTTAGGGTTAGGGTTAGGGTTAGGGTTAGGGTTAGGGTTAGGGTTAGGGTTAGGGTTAGGGTTAGGGTTAGGGTTAGGGTTAGGGTTAGGGTTAGGGTTAGGGTTAGGGTTAGGGTTAGGGTTAGGGTTAGGGTTAGGGTTAGGGTTAGGGTTAGGGTTAGGGTTAGGGTTAGGGTTAGGGTTAGGGTTAGGGTTAGGGTTAGGGTTAGGGTTAGGGTTAGGGTTAGGGTTAGGGTTAGGGTTAGGGTTAGGGTTAGGGTTAGGGTTAGGGTTAGGGTTAGGGTTAGGGTTAGGGTTAGGGTTAGGGTTAGGGTTAGGGTTAGGGTTAGGGTTAGGGTTAGGGTTAGGGTTAGGGTTAGGGTTAGGGTTAGGGTTAGGGTTAGGGTTAGGGTTAGGGTTAGGGTTAGGGTTAGGGTTAGGGTTAGGGTTAGGGTTAGGGTTAGGGTTAGGGTTAGGGTTAGGGTTAGGGTTAGGGTTAGGGTTAGGGTTAGGGTTAGGGTTAGGGTTAGGGTTAGGGTTAGGGTTAGGGTTAGGGTTAGGGTTAGGGTTAGGGTTAGGGTTAGGGTTAGGGTTAGGGTTAGGGTTAGGGTTAGGGTTAGGGTTAGGGTTAGGGTTAGGGTTAGGGTTAGGGTTAGGGTTAGGGTTAGGGTTAGGGTTAGGGTTAGGGTTAGGGTTAGGGTTAGGGTTAGGGTTAGGGTTAGGGTTAGGGTTAGGGTTAGGGTTAGGGTTAGGGTTAGGGTTAGGGTTAGGGTTAGGGTTAGGGTTAGGGTTAGGGTTAGGGTTAGGGTTAGGGTTAGGGTTAGGGTTAGGGTTAGGGTTAGGGTTAGGGTTAGGGTTAGGGTTAGGGTTAGGGTTAGGGTTAGGGTTAGGGTTAGGGTTAGGGTTAGGGTTAGGGTTAGGGTTAGGGTTAGGGTTAGGGTTAGGGTTAGGGTTAGGGTTAGGGTTAGGGTTAGGGTTAGGGTTAGGGTTAGGGTTAGGGTTAGGGTTAGGGTTAGGGTTAGGGTTAGGGTTAGGGTTAGGGTTAGGGTTAGGGTTAGGGTTAGGGTTAGGGTTAGGGTTAGGGTTAGGGTTAGGGTTAGGGTTAGGGTTAGGGTTAGGGTTAGGGTTAGGGTTAGGGTTAGGGTTAGGGTTAGGGTTAGGGTTAGGGTTAGGGTTAGGGTTAGGGTTAGGGTTAGGGTTAGGGTTAGGGTTAGGGTTAGGGTTAGGGTTAGGGTTAGGGTTAGGGTTAGGGTTAGGGTTAGGGTTAGGGTTAGGGTTAGGGTTAGGGTTAGGGTTAGGGTTAGGGTTAGGGTTAGGGTTAGGGTTAGGGTTAGGGTTAGGGTTAGGGTTAGGGTTAGGGTTAGGGTTAGGGTTAGGGTTAGGGTTAGGGTTAGGGTTAGGGTTAGGGTTAGGGTTAGGGTTAGGGTTAGGGTTAGGGTTAGGGTTAGGGTTAGGGTTAGGGTTAGGGTTAGGGTTAGGGTTAGGGTTAGGGTTAGGGTTAGGGTTAGGGTTAGGGTTAGGGTTAGGGTTAGGGTTAGGGTTAGGGTTAGGGTTAGGGTTAGGGTTAGGGTTAGGGTTAGGGTTAGGGTTAGGGTTAGGGTTAGGGTTAGGGTTAGGGTTAGGGTTAGGGTTAGGGTTAGGGTTAGGGTTAGGGTTAGGGTTAGGGTTAGGGTTAGGGTTAGGGTTAGGGTTAGGGTTAGGGTTAGGGTTAGGGTTAGGGTTAGGGTTAGGGTTAGGGTTAGGGTTAGGGTTAGGGTTAGGGTTAGGGTTAGGGTTAGGGTTAGGGTTAGGGTTAGGGTTAGGGTTAGGGTTAGGGTTAGGGTTAGGGTTAGGGTTAGGGTTAGGGTTAGGGTTAGGGTTAGGGTTAGGGTTAGGGTTAGGGTTAGGGTTAGGGTTAGGGTTAGGGTTAGGGTTAGGGTTAGGGTTAGGGTTAGGGTTAGGGTTAGGGTTAGGGTTAGGGTTAGGGTTAGGGTTAGGGTTAGGGTTAGGGTTAGGGTTAGGGTTAGGGTTAGGGTTAGGGTTAGGGTTAGGGTTAGGGTTAGGGTTAGGGTTAGGGTTAGGGTTAGGGTTAGGGTTAGGGTTAGGGTTAGGGTTAGGGTTAGGGTTAGGGTTAGGGTTAGGGTTAGGGTTAGGGTTAGGGTTAGGGTTAGGGTTAGGGTTAGGGTTAGGGTTAGGGTTAGGGTTAGGGTTAGGGTTAGGGTTAGGGTTAGGGTTAGGGTTAGGGTTAGGGTTAGGGTTAGGGTTAGGGTTAGGGTTAGGGTTAGGGTTAGGGTTAGGGTTAGGGTTAGGGTTAGGGTTAGGGTTAGGGTTAGGGTTAGGGTTAGGGTTAGGGTTAGGGTTAGGGTTAGGGTTAGGGTTAGGGTTAGGGTTAGGGTTAGGGTTAGGGTTAGGGTTAGGGTTAGGGTTAGGGTTAGGGTTAGGGTTAGGGTTAGGGTTAGGGTTAGGGTTAGGGTTAGGGTTAGGGTTAGGGTTAGGGTTAGGGTTAGGGTTAGGGTTAGGGTTAGGGTTAGGGTTAGGGTTAGGGTTAGGGTTAGGGTTAGGGTTAGGGTTAGGGTTAGGGTTAGGGTTAGGGTTAGGGTTAGGGTTAGGGTTAGGGTTAGGGTTAGGGTTAGGGTTAGGGTTAGGGTTAGGGTTAGGGTTAGGGTTAGGGTTAGGGTTAGGGTTAGGGTTAGGGTTAGGGTTAGGGTTAGGGTTAGGGTTAGGGTTAGGGTTAGGGTTAGGGTTAGGGTTAGGGTTAGGGTTAGGGTTAGGGTTAGGGTTAGGGTTAGGGTTAGGGTTAGGGTTAGGGTTAGGGTTAGGGTTAGGGTTAGGGTTAGGGTTAGGGTTAGGGTTAGGGTTAGGGTTAGGGTTAGGGTTAGGGTTAGGGTTAGGGTTAGGGTTAGGGTTAGGGTTAGGGTTAGGGTTAGGGTTAGGGTTAGGGTTAGGGTTAGGGTTAGGGTTAGGGTTAGGGTTAGGGTTAGGGTTAGGGTTAGGGTTAGGGTTAGGGTTAGGGTTAGGGTTAGGGTTAGGGTTAGGGTTAGGGTTAGGGTTAGGGTTAGGGTTAGGGTTAGGGTTAGGGTTAGGGTTAGGGTTAGGGTTAGGGTTAGGGTTAGGGTTAGGGTTAGGGTTAGGGTTAGGGTTAGGGTTAGGGTTAGGGTTAGGGTTAGGGTTAGGGTTAGGGTTAGGGTTAGGGTTAGGGTTAGGGTTAGGGTTAGGGTTAGGGTTAGGGTTAGGGTTAGGGTTAGGGTTAGGGTTAGGGTTAGGGTTAGGGTTAGGGTTAGGGTTAGGGTTAGGGTTAGGGTTAGGGTTAGGGTTAGGGTTAGGGTTAGGGTTAGGGTTAGGGTTAGGGTTAGGGTTAGGGTTAGGGTTAGGGTTAGGGTTAGGGTTAGGGTTAGGGTTAGGGTTAGGGTTAGGGTTAGGGTTAGGGTTAGGGTTAGGGTTAGGGTTAGGGTTAGGGTTAGGGTTAGGGTTAGGGTTAGGGTTAGGGTTAGGGTTAGGGTTAGGGTTAGGGTTAGGGTTAGGGTTAGGGTTAGGGTTAGGGTTAGGGTTAGGGTTAGGGTTAGGGTTAGGGTTAGGGTTAGGGTTAGGGTTAGGGTTAGGGTTAGGGTTAGGGTTAGGGTTAGGGTTAGGGTTAGGGTTAGGGTTAGGGTTAGGGTTAGGGTTAGGGTTAGGGTTAGGGTTAGGGTTAGGGTTAGGGTTAGGGTTAGGGTTAGGGTTAGGGTTAGGGTTAGGGTTAGGGTTAGGGTTAGGGTTAGGGTTAGGGTTAGGGTTAGGGTTAGGGTTAGGGTTAGGGTTAGGGTTAGGGTTAGGGTTAGGGTTAGGGTTAGGGTTAGGGTTAGGGTTAGGGTTAGGGTTAGGGTTAGGGTTAGGGTTAGGGTTAGGGTTAGGGTTAGGGTTAGGGTTAGGGTTAGGGTTAGGGTTAGGGTTAGGGTTAGGGTTAGGGTTAGGGTTAGGGTTAGGGTTAGGGTTAGGGTTAGGGTTAGGGTTAGGGTTAGGGTTAGGGTTAGGGTTAGGGTTAGGGTTAGGGTTAGGGTTAGGGTTAGGGTTAGGGTTAGGGTTAGGGTTAGGGTTAGGGTTAGGGTTAGGGTTAGGGTTAGGGTTAGGGTTAGGGTTAGGGTTAGGGTTAGGGTTAGGGTTAGGGTTAGGGTTAGGGTTAGGGTTAGGGTTAGGGTTAGGGTTAGGGTTAGGGTTAGGGTTAGGGTTAGGGTTAGGGTTAGGGTTAGGGTTAGGGTTAGGGTTAGGGTTAGGGTTAGGGTTAGGGTTAGGGTTAGGGTTAGGGTTAGGGTTAGGGTTAGGGTTAGGGTTAGGGTTAGGGTTAGGGTTAGGGTTAGGGTTAGGGTTAGGGTTAGGGTTAGGGTTAGGGTTAGGGTTAGGGTTAGGGTTAGGGTTAGGGTTAGGGTTAGGGTTAGGGTTAGGGTTAGGGTTAGGGTTAGGGTTAGGGTTAGGGTTAGGGTTAGGGTTAGGGTTAGGGTTAGGGTTAGGGTTAGGGTTAGGGTTAGGGTTAGGGTTAGGGTTAGGGTTAGGGTTAGGGTTAGGGTTAGGGTTAGGGTTAGGGTTAGGGTTAGGGTTAGGGTTAGGGTTAGGGTTAGGGTTAGGGTTAGGGTTAGGGTTAGGGTTAGGGTTAGGGTTAGGGTTAGGGTTAGGGTTAGGGTTAGGGTTAGGGTTAGGGTTAGGGTTAGGGTTAGGGTTAGGGTTAGGGTTAGGGTTAGGGTTAGGGTTAGGGTTAGGGTTAGGGTTAGGGTTAGGGTTAGGGTTAGGGTTAGGGTTAGGGTTAGGGTTAGGGTTAGGGTTAGGGTTAGGGTTAGGGTTAGGGTTAGGGTTAGGGTTAGGGTTAGGGTTAGGGTTAGGGTTAGGGTTAGGGTTAGGGTTAGGGTTAGGGTTAGGGTTAGGGTTAGGGTTAGGGTTAGGGTTAGGGTTAGGGTTAGGGTTAGGGTTAGGGTTAGGGTTAGGGTTAGGGTTAGGGTTAGGGTTAGGGTTAGGGTTAGGGTTAGGGTTAGGGTTAGGGTTAGGGTTAGGGTTAGGGTTAGGGTTAGGGTTAGGGTTAGGGTTAGGGTTAGGGTTAGGGTTAGGGTTAGGGTTAGGGTTAGGGTTAGGGTTAGGGTTAGGGTTAGGGTTAGGGTTAGGGTTAGGGTTAGGGTTAGGGTTAGGGTTAGGGTTAGGGTTAGGGTTAGGGTTAGGGTTAGGGTTAGGGTTAGGGTTAGGGTTAGGGTTAGGGTTAGGGTTAGGGTTAGGGTTAGGGTTAGGGTTAGGGTTAGGGTTAGGGTTAGGGTTAGGGTTAGGGTTAGGGTTAGGGTTAGGGTTAGGGTTAGGGTTAGGGTTAGGGTTAGGGTTAGGGTTAGGGTTAGGGTTAGGGTTAGGGTTAGGGTTAGGGTTAGGGTTAGGGTTAGGGTTAGGGTTAGGGTTAGGGTTAGGGTTAGGGTTAGGGTTAGGGTTAGGGTTAGGGTTAGGGTTAGGGTTAGGGTTAGGGTTAGGGTTAGGGTTAGGGTTAGGGTTAGGGTTAGGGTTAGGGTTAGGGTTAGGGTTAGGGTTAGGGTTAGGGTTAGGGTTAGGGTTAGGGTTAGGGTTAGGGTTAGGGTTAGGGTTAGGGTTAGGGTTAGGGTTAGGGTTAGGGTTAGGGTTAGGGTTAGGGTTAGGGTTAGGGTTAGGGTTAGGGTTAGGGTTAGGGTTAGGGTTAGGGTTAGGGTTAGGGTTAGGGTTAGGGTTAGGGTTAGGGTTAGGGTTAGGGTTAGGGTTAGGGTTAGGGTTAGGGTTAGGGTTAGGGTTAGGGTTAGGGTTAGGGTTAGGGTTAGGGTTAGGGTTAGGGTTAGGGTTAGGGTTAGGGTTAGGGTTAGGGTTAGGGTTAGGGTTAGGGTTAGGGTTAGGGTTAGGGTTAGGGTTAGGGTTAGGGTTAGGGTTAGGGTTAGGGTTAGGGTTAGGGTTAGGGTTAGGGTTAGGGTTAGGGTTAGGGTTAGGGTTAGGGTTAGGGTTAGGGTTAGGGTTAGGGTTAGGGTTAGGGTTAGGGTTAGGGTTAGGGTTAGGGTTAGGGTTAGGGTTAGGGTTAGGGTTAGGGTTAGGGTTAGGGTTAGGGTTAGGGTTAGGGTTAGGGTTAGGGTTAGGGTTAGGGTTAGGGTTAGGGTTAGGGTTAGGGTTAGGGTTAGGGTTAGGGTTAGGGTTAGGGTTAGGGTTAGGGTTAGGGTTAGGGTTAGGGTTAGGGTTAGGGTTAGGGTTAGGGTTAGGGTTAGGGTTAGGGTTAGGGTTAGGGTTAGGGTTAGGGTTAGGGTTAGGGTTAGGGTTAGGGTTAGGGTTAGGGTTAGGGTTAGGGTTAGGGTTAGGGTTAGGGTTAGGGTTAGGGTTAGGGTTAGGGTTAGGGTTAGGGTTAGGGTTAGGGTTAGGGTTAGGGTTAGGGTTAGGGTTAGGGTTAGGGTTAGGGTTAGGGTTAGGGTTAGGGTTAGGGTTAGGGTTAGGGTTAGGGTTAGGGTTAGGGTTAGGGTTAGGGTTAGGGTTAGGGTTAGGGTTAGGGTTAGGGTTAGGGTTAGGGTTAGGGTTAGGGTTAGGGTTAGGGTTAGGGTTAGGGTTA
Organism: Brachyhypopomus gauderio; assembly: GCF_052324685.1. Classification (NCBI taxonomy): domain Eukaryota; kingdom Metazoa; phylum Chordata; class Actinopteri; order Gymnotiformes; family Hypopomidae; genus Brachyhypopomus; species Brachyhypopomus gauderio. The sequence continues at coordinate 2,015 of NW_027507342.1, read as the reverse complement.
GGGTTAGGGTTAGGGTTAGGGTTAGGGTTAGGGTTAGGGTTAGGGTTAGGGTTAGGGTTAGGGTTAGGGTTAGGGTTAGGGTTAGGGTTAGGGTTAGGGTTAGGGTTAGGGTTAGGGTTAGGGTTAGGGTTAGGGTTAGGGTTAGGGTTAGGGTTAGGGTTAGGGTTAGGGTTAGGGTTAGGGTTAGGGTTAGGGTTAGGGTTAGGGTTAGGGTTAGGGTTAGGGTTAGGGTTAGGGTTAGGGTTAGGGTTAGGGTTAGGGTTAGGGTTAGGGTTAGGGTTAGGGTTAGGGTTAGGGTTAGGGTTAGGGTTAGGGTTAGGGTTAGGGTTAGGGTTAGGGTTAGGGTTAGGGTTAGGGTTAGGGTTAGGGTTAGGGTTAGGGTTAGGGTTAGGGTTAGGGTTAGGGTTAGGGTTAGGGTTAGGGTTAGGGTTAGGGTTAGGGTTAGGGTTAGGGTTAGGGTTAGGGTTAGGGTTAGGGTTAGGGTTAGGGTTAGGGTTAGGGTTAGGGTTAGGGTTAGGGTTAGGGTTAGGGTTAGGGTTAGGGTTAGGGTTAGGGTTAGGGTTAGGGTTAGGGTTAGGGTTAGGGTTAGGGTTAGGGTTAGGGTTAGGGTTAGGGTTAGGGTTAGGGTTAGGGTTAGGGTTAGGGTTAGGGTTAGGGTTAGGGTTAGGGTTAGGGTTAGGGTTAGGGTTAGGGTTAGGGTTAGGGTTAGGGTTAGGGTTAGGGTTAGGGTTAGGGTTAGGGTTAGGGTTAGGGTTAGGGTTAGGGTTAGGGTTAGGGTTAGGGTTAGGGTTAGGGTTAGGGTTAGGGTTAGGGTTAGGGTTAGGGTTAGGGTTAGGGTTAGGGTTAGGGTTAGGGTTAGGGTTAGGGTTAGGGTTAGGGTTAGGGTTAGGGTTAGGGTTAGGGTTAGGGTTAGGGTTAGGGTTAGGGTTAGGGTTAGGGTTAGGGTTAGGGTTAGGGTTAGGGTTAGGGTTAGGGTTAGGGTTAGGGTTAGGGTTAGGGTTAGGGTTAGGGTTAGGGTTAGGGTTAGGGTTAGGGTTAGGGTTAGGGTTAGGGTTAGGGTTAGGGTTAGGGTTAGGGTTAGGGTTAGGGTTAGGGTTAGGGTTAGGGTTAGGGTTAGGGTTAGGGTTAGGGTTAGGGTTAGGGTTAGGGTTAGGGTTAGGGTTAGGGTTAGGGTTAGGGTTAGGGTTAGGGTTAGGGTTAGGGTTAGGGTTAGGGTTAGGGTTAGGGTTAGGGTTAGGGTTAGGGTTAGGGTTAGGGTTAGGGTTAGGGTTAGGGTTAGGGTTAGGGTTAGGGTTAGGGTTAGGGTTAGGGTTAGGGTTAGGGTTAGGGTTAGGGTTAGGGTTAGGGTTAGGGTTAGGGTTAGGGTTAGGGTTAGGGTTAGGGTTAGGGTTAGGGTTAGGGTTAGGGTTAGGGTTAGGGTTAGGGTTAGGGTTAGGGTTAGGGTTAGGGTTAGGGTTAGGGTTAGGGTTAGGGTTAGGGTTAGGGTTAGGGTTAGGGTTAGGGTTAGGGTTAGGGTTAGGGTTAGGGTTAGGGTTAGGGTTAGGGTTAGGGTTAGGGTTAGGGTTAGGGTTAGGGTTAGGGTTAGGGTTAGGGTTAGGGTTAGGGTTAGGGTTAGGGTTAGGGTTAGGGTTAGGGTTAGGGTTAGGGTTAGGGTTAGGGTTAGGGTTAGGGTTAGGGTTAGGGTTAGGGTTAGGGTTAGGGTTAGGGTTAGGGTTAGGGTTAGGGTTAGGGTTAGGGTTAGGGTTAGGGTTAGGGTTAGGGTTAGGGTTAGGGTTAGGGTTAGGGTTAGGGTTAGGGTTAGGGTTAGGGTTAGGGTTAGGGTTAGGGTTAGGGTTAGGGTTAGGGTTAGGGTTAGGGTTAGGGTTAGGGTTAGGGTTAGGGTTAGGGTTAGGGTTAGGGTTAGGGTTAGGGTTAGGGTTAGGGTTAGGGTTAGGGTTAGGGTTAGGGTTAGGGTTAGGGTTAGGGTTAGGGTTAGGGTTAGGGTTAGGGTTAGGGTTAGGGTTAGGGTTAGGGTT
>NW_027507341.1:0-47906 GCF_052324685.1 Brachyhypopomus gauderio | reverse complement strand
AGTTCAGTCAGGTCACTGGTTCCACAGAAGACGGCATCGTTTCTTAGATCAGACAGATGTGGGTATTCCGATGGCAAATCTACTCTCTCTGTATGACTTATTACACAGTACCTGTGTTGAACTAGAGCCTTGGATGAGTGCCCAGCCCGGCACAGGAGGTCAGATGGATGGTTTGAAGTCTGGCCATCTTTATTTTTTGGATTGTTATCTTTATAAATCCATCACAGCTACGATGGGCTTCACTTGTTTGAAATTGTCAAGAACGGAGGGCCGCGTGGCATGGAGCTTGATCTGGTGTGGGTCTGCGACGTGTCTCGCTCCTTTCCTCTTCCTCTCGTGCCGTCTCTTCTCTTTCTCGTCATCTGTCAGAGGAATAGGGAGACTGTTTTCTATTTGGGGGTGTGTGTGTGTGTGTCCAGGACGGACGACGATGGATTCCTCGTGATTGCACGTCTCTCCTCCCATCTGAGTTCAGTGGGGGTCGTGTAACTGCCTCCCTGTGCGGCGTGAACCGTACCCCGACAATCTGGAAACCGTCTCTCTCCCTTCTCTTCTCCTTGCTGTTTTTAACCCCCGTGGCCCCTCCCTTCATGGGCTGTCTTGGGATGTAGCCCAGGCTACGTTCACCCCAGCAGGCCCGTGTTCTCAGATGCAGCTCCTTGCCCCTCTCTGCTCTCATTTGACACTTAAAAGAGGACGTTGCTGAGCTCGGCCTCTTCCTGAGGAAGTGTTCACTGTCTCTCCCTCCTCTCTTCCCCTGTTTCTAACGGTCTTTTTGACCTTGGAACAGCTTTTAAATGTCTTGCTTTATGAAGTGTGCGCGTGCTGGCATGTGTGTGCATGCACGTAATGGCTCTGTTGCGGTTTGCCACTTCGGGCAGCGAGGACGTAGTCATCACCCCATTAACCGTGACCAATGTGGCTCGAGTCCCCACCCCCACCCGGCTTGTCCCACACACAGCCCGAGACGGCAGGGTGGAGGCGTCCTGCTCCACAGCCGTCCTCCGCCCCGCGTGGGGGGTGGGCGTGTGTGCGTGAGCTTTCTTCGCCGCCAGGTCTAATCCCCTAGGAAATGACGTGTGATATTATCAGTATCACAGATGTAACTCGATAGGCATTGATCCGCCACGAAGAGATGGATCACAGTCTTAATGCCGTTATTTGTTTTAATAACCAGCTGGAGTCCGTGACCTCCTCAGCCGCCCGACGGGCTCCGTGACCTGGCCTGGTTCGCTCGCCCTCCCCCTGGGCACCGCAGCGGCGAGCCCGCCAGCCACCCGCAGTCCGTTCCATTCATGTCGTGTTCCAGGCCAACGGCCCCTTGGGTCTTTCTGTCACCTCCTCTGGGGTCTGATCATGGATACATACACGATGTGCAGTCACTCTGGCCAAGGGAGGGAGTCCTGGAGCCGGGTGTGAGTGAGTGAGTGTGTGTGTTGGGACCGAGGTTCTTGCTCGACCCCTAGGGACCAGGGAGCAGAGCGATTGATCTTCACTCCCTTTCACCTCCGTTACGAGTTCCCTCGTGGGCCTCCTGTGCTGGAGGAGATCGAGCGGCTTAAGGGAGAATGTGGCTCCTCATTACACGCTCAGCTCCTCTTTCATCTCCACAGCCCCCCACCCTCCACCCCCTCTCAGGATCTGAGGACTTCCGGTCCATTCCGGGACTCGTGTGAATATTGCTGTTGTGCAGCCAGAATAGTCGTAGTGGCCCGCTGTCCACGTCATGTCCTCTGGTCCACAAAACCAAACAGAATAAGTAAAAACTCAAAATGCCACACAAACCTTGTATCGTGTTTTATAGTTTTGCTGTAGTCGGGGGAATTTACTGTCTTTGTAGTCCACCGAGACCAAAACGGTGATTGCGCTGTCTTCATTGATTCCCAGCCAAAACCGTGTAGGTTGTTTAGAGGTGAAAGTCTCTGACCCGGAGCTTCATTGATTCCTTATTGATTATTTGTATGGGTAGTGTTGGGTTAAAGGGTTTGGACATCTTTAAAGCATCTCTCGTGTCTCGCATACAATTCATTCTGTCTGTCTCTCACAAACGCACACGCATGTATCCGATTGATCTCAGCCTGTGCGGTGACTTCTCGGCTCTTATTAAGTCGTCTTCCAGAGTGTTCCTGTGTGTGCGCCCGCCTCGTGCTCCCAGACGCCATGTGCTTTTAGATCTGGGTTCACCAACCTGCGCAGAGTCAACCACCTCTTCCCCGTTTGTTTGTTTTTCTTTTCTTTTCTTTTTTTAGACCGTAGGTAACAATAGTGAATCTGTCTCTCTTCCTTTTGTGTGTCTGCCCGGAGCGTGGGGCAGGATCAGACCCGTCCTCTCTTCTCCTGCATGACACCTCCTCCTCTCCTGACCACCGGCTCGTCTGGCCTTTTAAACGGACAGCGCCACCAACACAAAAGCCCCGTGGCCTCTGGGCTGCACTCCGTCTTTTGTGTCCGTCTTTCGCGCCGTCTGTCTCTCTCTTCTGTTCCTTTCTCCAGCTGATTCTTTTGGAAGAAAGCGGACGGCAGGATTGTTCCGTGTTGCCATTAATGAGCTATTGACGAGGGAGGGCAAAATGAGGGCTTGATCAGTGGTGTGTCCATGCCTGCATGTGTGTGCTGTGCGTGTGTAAACGGTGCCTTGTGGGTCATGTGAAGATTTGCTGTGGATTCACCAATAAGTGAAGTCAATTAGGTGCCGTGACCCCGATGCACACGTTCTACAGGCAGGTCGATGGGCACACGTGCTGCCTGTGCACGGTTCCTCTTCACTGAGTATCGCTCCGAGATTTGGGTAGGCTCACACGCACTGGCTATACGTGGACACGTGCGCCGTTGGGTTTGGAGGTGTGCAGGTTTAGATCACCTTGCATGCACGGAACGTTTCGGTCAGCTCACGTGTGCTCGGTTTGTGTGCGCACGCGCACGGTAGGTTTAGGGCAGCTCACGTATGCTCTGTTTCAGAGGGCTCATGGGACATTTTGAAGCTGCTCATGACTTGCCCCTCCCCTTAACAACAGTTGCTCATGACTCTGCCTGCTTGCCCCTCCCCTGAGCCGCCTCGTCCAACCCCAGAGGAGAAACTAGTGCTCTCTTCATACGCTGCCCTCCACGTGACACTTCACGTTCCTCTCTGCTGAGAGCACCACTGCCTTTAACCTCACACATAGTCTAGGTTTTATTTATTTAGGCATGCATTTATTTATCTATATATCTTTTTAAAATTCACGCCATGCATTATTTACAGGCCCTTTTAACTGGGTGTTGCATCAGAAACAGGGTTGTGGGGGTTGTGGGGGTTCACGCGTTGTTGTTGCTGTCGTCCTGTTTGTTCTGTGGTTCTCTCTGAAGCAGGTCCCCGGGGGCCTGTAGCGCTGCCTGACTGCTGTGGCCCTTTGGTCAGTGTCACACAACTTGATCATGACCGAAGGTGCAAAGTTGGCCACAAGTTGAAAGCGTCTGGAGGCCAGTCCAGTGTGTGTGTGTGTGTGTGTGTGTGTGTGCGTGTGCGTGTGTGTGTGTGGGGGGGGTTGCAGCGCTGGGCCCCGGTGTTGTGGTGGTGTGCGGGTAGTGTGTGTGCGTGTATGGTGTGTGGAGGGTCTGTAGCGCTGGGCCCCAGTGTTGTGGTGGGGTGTGTGTGTGTAGTGTGTGTTGGGGCCCCGGGGCCGCTGGGTCCATCTGCTCCGCCCCTCACTCTCACCACTTATTTACCGCGCAGATGGAGCCGCGGGACGCGCCATTTCACCACAGTAACCATGGTTACCCAAGGTTAAGCGCCACTGCTGCCCTCCACAGTCATCTCTCGCTTGTGCTCTCTCTCTCTCTCTCTCTCTCTCTCTCTCTCTCTCTCTCTCTCTCTCGCTCTCTCTCGCTCGCTCGCCGACTTTGTGGGTTGGCCAGAGGGGGCGGGCCTCTGCGTGATTGGTTGATGTTGGAGTGAGGGCGGGCAGCTAAGGCCGGTGCCACCTTGGAGCAGTGCAGCCCCTGGTCCTGCACCATTACTTATTTATTCATGTGCTTTTATGCCTTTCTCCTCCGTGAGCAGTGATTAAAACACACACACACACACACACACACACACACACACACATACACGGTGCTCTCACAGCGACGACCCGCCCAGCTGTGCTGTCAGCAAAGCTAATAACTGTGTTAACGCACGGCATGGATGGAGCTAGACTACACTCTCCTAGAGATGAGGCCCTGCTGCTCCCGCCAAGACACACACACACACACACACACACACACGTACACACACACATATATACACGTACACACACACATATACACACACACACAAAAACAAGTGCAGTCTGGGTTACGCAGTGATTCTCTGGAGCTTCTGCAGTTTTATGTATTTCATCGGTGTTTATCTCTGCGGACGTCTCTGGGCGGGGCCAGCGGCATCGATCGCTGGTTGGATAGGGAGAGCACATTAAGCCCCTTCTTGATGGAGGCCATTCACGGGGCTTAAGCAGTCCAATTCGTATCACTTCTGAGTGCTTGAAGACAATAATGATGATGATGATGGTGATCGTGATGAGATAAGAGCGAGAGGAAGATATTGAAGACAAATAAAGAGGCAGAATGGCCTGCAGTGATTTGACAAGCTGGAGTGACTGGTCCTAATTCAGCAGGTGGGTGGGTGGGTGTGGTGTGTGTGTGTGGGCACACAGCCTCCGTTGGCCGTTTAATCACAGGGAAGCTCAGGTTGAGCGGACCTCTCCACCAGCCCCCACCCAACACCCTTTTAAGCTCCGTTTATTCTCTCTCTCCGTCATCTGTCATCTTGCATGCCACACACACACACACACACACCCCTTCATCCTCCAAGCATCGTCACATCTCCCCCTCTTTACTAGCCCATCAGAGATGACTTTTCTGCACTATGATGACTGTGCTAGTGCACCAAAGATGTCTCCCTTGTAGCAAAAAGACCCACCCAACACACACGCCGCGCGCACACACACACACACACACACACACACACACACACACACACACACACACACACACACACACACACACACACACACACACACACACACACACACACACACACACACACACACACACACACACACACACACACACACACACACACAGAGTCTGTACCATCAATCGCTTTGCAGGCGTGGTGCAGGCCATCCGTACCTTTGGTTGATGGACCCCCCCCCCCCCCCCCTTTTTTTTTTATGTAATAATATACATTATGGTTCAAGCCCCATGGCAGTGGGCATTACTCATGGAGAAGCTGCTGTTTAATGAAAATGAATGAGTTGCTCAACCCCCCCACACCCCCCAGGTCTGCTGCCTGGCTTCCAGCTGGAGGCGGTGCTCACACGTGCACACCAGGGTGCAGGACGAGTGAGGAGCACACAGCTCTCTGCCCGGCTCCCCTCACCACTCCCTTTATGATCACCATGGCCACAGGGAGGGAGAAGCTGCTGGTGGCTGGGCCCTGCTCCAAAAAGGGTGTGTGTGTGTGTGTGTGTGTGTGTGTGTGTGTGTGCGTATGCAGGAAAAGGCCATCCAGGAAGGACTTAAAATGGCCCGTCAACTGCAGCCTTGACGGGAATGATGTCGTTACGAGAGCATCTCACTCCATTAGTCCCTCCCTTGTTTATTTATTTATTTGTTTGTTTATTTATTTCTCTCGGTCACCGTAGTGTTGCTGCTGCTTGGCCCTGTTGGTTCTTCTGGGTCACAGCCAAGCGGCCTTCTCCCTCATATGCGCCACGTTCGTGCTTGTCCGAGGTCTCCGATGGCGCCATTACAGAGAGGCATGCTGGGACTTTCTTCTGTCCCTCTCGCTTTACTGCGCGTCACATTTCTTTCGCTCACGGGGGCAATTTGTGCTCTACTGGGAGCCATGTTGGCTCGAAGGGTCCCTCGGCAGGGAGCCATCTTGGCCCCGGCGAAGCCTCTGGCCAACGCCATCTGTGCTGCGGCCACACTTGGCTGATGTTTTCCCTTTCGGAGGTGACGGGCGACGCGCGGGGGAGGAGGGGTGGAGTCGGTCGGGGTGAACTACGTCTTCAGCAGTGCGGGACGGCAGGGTCAACGACATGATCAATAGGTCATGCTAATCACACACACACACACACTCCCGTCATCATAACACCACCTTGCAGTTACTTCATTTACATGTGCACAATCGTTTGTTTTCTGACCGAGCGAGGATGGGGCGTACACTAGGGTGTAATGTCCACCGAGCGAGGATGGGGCGTACACTAGGGTGTAATCTCCACCGAGCGAGGATGGGGCGTACACTAGGGTGTAATGTCCACCGAGCGAGGATGGCCGTACACTAGGGTGTAATGTCCACCGAGCGAGGATGGGGCGTACACTAGGGTGTAATGTCCACCGTGCGAGGATGGGGCGTACACTAGGGTGTAATGTCCACCGAGCGAGGATGGGGCGTACACTAGGGTGTAATGTCCACCGAGCGAGGATGGGGCGTACACTAGGGTGTAATGTCCACCGAGCGAGGATGGGGCGTACACTAGGTGTAATGTCCACCGAGCGAGGATGGGGCGTACACTAGGGTGTAATGTCCACAGAGCGTGCTCAAACTTTGAGCTTGTGCACTTTCTTGTTTTATAGATGGTTGCTTCCACACTGCAGGTAAATGTGGCACAAATTTGATATGACACAATTCACACTTCAAAAACCACACGCTCGTAATTGGGGCCAGATCGGAATTCATGCAACGTTTATATCAATACAGTTCGACATTCGTCACGCTTTCGCCAGGTACGGTGGATGACGACGGCTAGGGAGGATCTCGGTGGTGGGAAAGTCAGACGGCCACTGGATGCACGCTCCATTTTTATCACGGTTGTTTAATGCAACAGTCACCTAATCGTAGCCATAGGAATAAGGAGCTTGTGACATTGCACGTTCCTAGCGATGTAATTAGTGGACGTGAAGAGATTAGCAAATAAGTTAATCAGTTGTTCATTTCTTGCTGTTCTTTGTTCGAGGGATATTTAATTTGTGTTCTGATTTGCAGACAGTCTGCACTATAGATGAACATGAACATTACCTTTTAGATTAGGAGCTGCTAGTTGTGCTGGACTGTTAGGCTGGACACCATTGTGGTCTCTGGATGAATGTGCCACGGCTTCTACTGTGCCATTTAGTCCCATGAAGAGGCATTTCTTGGCATTGGTTTTGAAGGCTCATTACCACCCCTCTCATTGGCTGTCCCTATTGGGTGGGCGGGGCATTGTGCAGTGGCACGATATTCAGCAAATCGAACGTGTCATATCGATCCAGTTTGCTCGTAGAACGACATCCTCCCCAAAACCACAGTAGAAAACCAGATGCTGTCTCTCCTTTAAGTCCTGTGAGTCACTTCATCTCGCCACCGCAGGCACTGTGAATGCAGGTGTGTTTTTTTGGTCTTGCCTTTTTGTTAGTTTTGGTCTCTTTATACCTCACCCCTTGCTCAATGTTGCCGGCGCAGCTGTGGTTGACGCTCGCCACGCGGGTCTGTGTTGCCGTGGGGAACCGGCTGTTTCCAGGTCACGCGCTAGCAGAGAGGACCTTTGACCTTTGGGTTCATAGGCAGCACCGAACCACCGAGTTCTTGGTGTCGTAACATCGGCGAGGAACCTCCGTCCGCCGGTCCATGCAGTGGTGTCGGTCCGCTTGGCTAACCGACCTTAAGCCTTTACATGGTAGTTGTACTGCATACTGTATACATGCAATGCTGGAATGGAGAGATGGACACAAAGAAGGAAAAGGGGAAAAAGAAGAGAAAATGCAGCAAGGACGGCTAATGAAATAGTGAGGCAGGCCTGAGTGTCCTGGTCCTGCTGGATGCCATGGTTACGGTGGGATATTGTGCCTCACTAGGGCTATTTGTTCTCGTTACACTTGACACACGGTTTCCCTGTTCTCTGGAAATGGGTGACATTGTCAAGTGGTGAGCAAATTTCTTTCCCATTGCTTTACAGAGCTGAGTGGGAAATGAAGTTATTTACTGTAAGTGGCTCGAGACTACGAGAGATTCCCGCCTTAAAACCCCATAACTCCTCCCCCTCGCCCCGCCCCTTCTCTCTGGATCTCCCTGGGTGTGAATGACAGCATCATCCAGGAGCTGTGGAGGTCACACGCTGATCCGGACGCTCTTAACGCAGCAGACGCTTGTGTGATTGCTGCTGGAGACCTTTCCCATAATTACCGCTGGCTGGTTGGTTGTTTGTTGTTTGTGTTTGTTGTTTGTTTTGAGGGGGGTGGGTGTAATCTCATCTGCTTTTATAAAAATGGCTCTATGAATCTGTGAGTGTGTATTATGAGAGGCTGTAAGTCATCGCGTTGGAAAGCCAGACGCAACGTGGGTTCCCAGTCTGATCCTGCTGCGATATCTGTGATATAAGCACACAGCGTAGTCACAGGTCTTTAATCAAGGGGTCCTCCACCTTCGGCTTTCCATACACTCAAACGGATATCATTGTTCCACTTCATCACATCCCGATTAGATTTGTGTAAATGCAAATGTTCTGGTGGTCCGTGTGAGATACCGGGCGTTCTGGGAGAACGCCGCTGTGTTGAATGCGTCTCTACCCAGATAAGCCCCAGCGTGTCTGCGTGTGCCCAGATGAACGCTGCACACTAACATCAATCTCACACTCAATGACTTTTTGTGTTCTCTGAAGGCGAATCGCGCGCTCAGATGAATGTTCCTCGTGTGCTCTTTAGCGACCTCGCTTAAGTGTGCCCCCACATCGGACCGGGTAGGACAAACACCTGCGTGGGCCTCCCATCCCCCGCTGGAGAAGGTGGAGGGTCGTGTTTGTTTGTCCTAATAATGTGAAGTTGGTCGTCATGCCCCATGTTTTAATCAAAGTGGCGATTATGCCCTCATTAAAAAGCTTTTTGCTTTCCCCCGCGTTCAAGGCTTCAGCCTCTCAAGTAATTCCCCGCAGATTTCCCAGGGGGCCGAGGGGCTAAGCGGGCCCGGTCTTAATCGCTCCTCTCCTGGTGTAGCACTTTCCTCCCCCGGTACCTCCTGCCACCTCGGCCCTAAAACCCACGCCGGATCCGTTTGGTTTTCTTACTTTGTGTGGGTGAGAAGGCAAACAGATGAGCGGTGAGTTGGGAGGCTAGTGGTTTATTCCCGTGTGCGCGTGTCTGATCGGACGCCAGAACCCTTGGTCAGCCTGCCCCATTTGATTAGCTGGTCATTAGTGACATCCCAGATCAGCGCGTGGTTTAGCTCAGCCCTGCAGCTGTTCTGATCCTACAGAGGTGAAGGTGTTCTCTTCCTCTGCTGTGAAATAATGGGGCGTTGGTCTGCAGCGTCTTCCACTTGGTCCCCGAGCCCTCGGTTTCACACCGCTGTCCCGTGGCTCCTAGGCCCCGCCCCCATGTGCCCCCCCCCACCCCCCTCTTTTAGACAAATGTGATATATTGGAGGTCAGCGTTCCCTGAGCGTGCACTTTAATTGAGAATGTCGTGCTGTGGTTAGTGTGCAGATGTGCCGCTGTGTGTCCCTGTGTGTGTGTGTGTGTGTGTGTGTGTGTGTGTGTGTGTGTGTGTGCGCGCGTCCCTGTGTGTGTGTGTGTGCGCCTGTCCCTGTGTGTCAGTGAATGCGTGCGTGCGTGCGTGCGTGCGTGCGCTTTAATTGAGAATGTCAGGCTAAAGTTAGCACGCGACGGAAGCTAGACCCAATGTTTAATTGTGCGAGAAAGATGAGCGATTTGCTGACAGCCAGCATGTGTGTGTGTGTGTGTGTGTGTGTGTGTGTGTGTGTGTGTGTGTGAATGAGAGGCTCTCTCTGCCACCTGATGTGCAAGGCCTGGGGAGCGATCAATAAGGAGCCGGGCTGGCCCGCACTGCTACGGCAACAGCTTCCTCATCTCTCTCTTCTGTCAGTCTGTAATGGAATCTCTCCACTAATCCCAGACACAGTACATTAACTCCCTCTGTCTCTCTCCCTCTCTCTCCCCCCCTCTCTCTCTCTGGCTCCCTTGCTCAGGTGGAGGTGGAGGTGGAGAGCATGGATAAGGCGGGAAATTTCATAGGCTGGCTGCACATTGAGGGCGTGAACCTGTCTGTGGCGCTGGTGGAGAACTCCTTGTCCAAGGTCCACTTCACAGCCGAGCGCAGTGCCTACTGCAAGACACTACAGTCGGCCGAAGAGACGGCCAGGCAAAGGAAAGACAAGGTGAGACGCACACACACACACACACACACACACGCGCGTCCTCTCCTGCGCCTCTGTCACTTTTATCAGACCAGACCAGCCGAGACCTTGGGGCTTTGTAAGAACTTGATGCGCATTATCTAATCATTAGGAGTCTTCTAATCTTTGCTCTGGTGTTTCTCAGCCTGCTCCAGCAGGGGGCACGTAGGCCGACCTCCGTCAGCTCCGACTCACCCCGGTGGGAGTAGGTATGTGGAGTAACTAACCAGGTTAGCCTCAGGTGGGCGACCGGTGAGGGCGGGTTGGGAGCGGCGCCGTCCATAGTGGGCGGGTACTGCTCGGCGGGCCCGGACCCTCGGCGATGAGGAGCTCTGATTGATGGAGCACTCGCTCGCCCGTTCCCACCACGCTCTCCGTTTGCACGATGGTCCTTGTGGGCGCCTGAATGTGCCACTGTCCCTCCTGTCCCTCCTGTCTTCTGTTGGCCAGCTGTTCCTCCTGCCCTCACCTCCTGCTCCTCCCGTCCTCTACCGCTCACTCCCCTCCTCCCCATTATGAGGAGAGAGACGGAACGGCAGAGAGCACCGGATTTGCCTCACGCCGATATCGCTGTGATCTACAGCTGAAGGCAGCCAAGAGTCTGCCTCTGCCCTCGCCTTTGAATCCATCAGCTGGATCTCTCTCTCTCTCACTCTTGCTGTCTTTCTTTCTCTCTCCCTCTTCTCTGCCCTTGCCTGAGAATAGCAGCCAGCCTGGAACGTGCATATCTACACATCTTTCCTAATTCGGCATCTTAGAAAGTCTGTCGCACTGTGCATGCGCCCCCTTATCCCGTCTGTGTCGCCGCTCTGCTGGATCGGGGCCATTCGCTCCTCCCCCTCTCATTGGCTGGGCGGCCACACAAAAAGCAGCTCGCTACGGGCCGTTCTCTGCCCGGGTGATGACGCGGCCTGCCAGTGCGGCCACTCCGTGGTGCTACGTTTCTTTTGTTCTTTAATGAAGGCAAGACAAAAAGTGCCGCCTTCCGCCCGACACACTCAGATAATCAGAGCAGCACGTTAACATTTCGGGAGAGACGTATTAAAAAGGAGTCGAAGCAACTGGAGACGGTTGTGCTGTGGTATCTGTGCCATGGGTAGTGTTGCTTTCTCAGCAGCGTCAACGTTGTTTTCCTTTCCAAACACCTTCACAATCGATCGGTTATGTGCCCGGGCTGATGGGTTTTCAGATTGCGATGACTAAAATGTTATTTTTTCATACCTGCTTTAGATCATGTTGAGTCCTGGTCAACAGAGCTTTAGGGGAAACCGAGCCCACTCTCCATTTCAACGTGGAACATGGCGGTGTTCTTTTGATTCTCCAGCCAATGGGAGGCCAGCACAACAAGTCCGCACGGACCTATGGAGCTATGTCCACAGCTTCAATGCAGAGCCTTTCTGTTGGCTGCGGTCATCAACCACTTGTCTGGTTCACCCCATGATGCATCGCTTTCTCTGAAGCCCTATTCTCGATGGAGTAGCTCAGCAACCACCAAACCACCCACACACACACACACACACACACACACACACACACACACGCATACATACGCACACCGTTCTGGAATGTAAACAGTAACCACACGGACATGCCGTCACGCTCCTTGTTGCCGGGCAACCGCGGTGCGAGAGAAATGGTTTTCCACGCTCTTTAAGGCGGCATCAACCCCTGCTCTGCCATCCAGCGATCGAGACCATTAATGAGTTGGCTGCTAATTACAGCAGGCTAATTATGAAGGAGTAAATCAAGGAAGGAGTGGCTTACTGTTGAGCGAGTGTTTGTCTAATCTCCTTACTATGTTAAGTGGAGATTTGCCAGGTCTCCCTGTCTGCAATTGGCCTTTCAAAGCCCCAGATTACAATCTAAGACGTTTGTCACCACACTGCTGTTCTATATCTATTCCCACACTTATGTGCTCTTTCACTCTCTCTTGCTCTCTCTCTCTCTCTCTCTCTCTCTCTCTCTCTCTCTCATGCATGTGTATAGGCAGTTGTCGTAGTGAATCTTGTATTGTGGTATGTTGTGAATTTTGAAAGGGCCTCTTGGCTGGAATAATTTCTCTGAGCTGTTTCATTCAATACGTGCGGGCTGTCTGCTTGTGTCAGTGCAGTCATTATCTGTAATTCACAGGTCATCTGTGAACCTGGAGCCGTTCGGCTTACACCTACATCACCGCCTGCTGTTCACTGGCTCTGCATTCCAGTGGTCCAGTTCAGGATTGGCCACATTCAGGGAGGGGGTGGGACTTTTAATGAAATAGTTTAACCCTCCTTGCAGAACCTGGACCTATTAACTTGAACAGTCCATGTTTACTGCCATTAGGACAAGCAGTAAAAGTTCAAGCAGCCACATATCCGAGTCCTCCACCTTTATGGTGCACTTAACTTCCAGTGCCAACATCAGTGCCGCTGTCCTTAAGGGACCACCTGCAGCCTCCGAATAGTCCAGAGCGCCGCCTCTGAGGACCCGTCCTCAAAGCCAAGCAAGGCCTCTCTGCCCCGCCCCCTCTGTTTTGCCCCGCCTCCCTGGCTATCCTAGCGCCACCTCCCCGCCCCGCCCATCACACTTGTCTGCCCCTGCACTAACATTTCACAATACAGCCTCAAGCTGATGTCCATAGAGGCGGATCTGCTTACAATTGTTTACGCTACCCAGACATTTCTGGGGCTGTTTGGGCTTTTACAGCATTTAAACAAGTGCTGGGTGGTGTCCAGTGAACACAGGAGCCTGGGCTATGTGGAGTGTGCTCGCGGGTACCAGGTGGACTCACGGCTGCGTCAGCCCGTCATCCGCAGGCCAAACGCTCAAACAGGAAGTACTTCAAGCAGTGTTTACATTTGATTGGTTTCCAGCTGTGGTGGGATAAAACATCTCACCAAAACACATTTCATACATAACCTCGCCGCCCGTCTTTTATCTGAATCTGGAGCTCTCGTGGGAGCGGAGTTCTGGCTGCTGGCACGGTGGTTAGAAAAGACACGGCGTCTGAGACGCGTAGCAGTTGCCTAGAGAACAGCCTTCTACCTGTAACCGTTAGCAGTGTTTAACGTCTCCATCTTGGGCTGCGTCCGTAGAGCTGAGCTGCTGTTCTGAGAAATTTGTCTTGACCGAGGACCTGATGCCTAGTGACTGTTGCTAAGCGCCGGCCGGAGGATTTGCCGATGTCTTTTTTTGCAGATGGTCCGTGGAGCCGCGCGAGGGTTTGGCTTGCCGAGGGCCTCAGTGTTTTCCCGGCTGAGCTCTGTGCTTCTGTGCGGTGCGGGTCAAGGTTCAGGTGTCGCGCACTCTGTCGCGGGCATAAGGTCCAGGCGCGTTCGGACCCTCGACCCCCCGGGCTCCCTGCAGCGTGGCCAGCCCCGGCCTTCCGCACCAACTCTCCAGAATCTCTGCGCCTGCCACAGGTGCCTGATGGGAAACTGTCGGCCCCCGGCGGTGTTCCGAGAACATCTCACTCTTGCGAGTGCCTATAGGAATGGAGCCCATTATGTAGACAGCGTCTGCCTTATGTAGGCTTGTGTCGAGTCAGCCTTTTACACACCTGGCTGAACACGAGGGAGATGAAGATGAATCAAGATAATTAGAGTTTTAGGGAAGCTAATGGCTCT
Organism: Brachyhypopomus gauderio; assembly: GCF_052324685.1. Classification (NCBI taxonomy): domain Eukaryota; kingdom Metazoa; phylum Chordata; class Actinopteri; order Gymnotiformes; family Hypopomidae; genus Brachyhypopomus; species Brachyhypopomus gauderio. The sequence goes on along the minus strand of NW_027507341.1, from coordinate 34,112 downwards.
GATTTTACAAACCCAGTTCTTGCACAAAATGGAGACCCCTGGGTGCAGCGTCTTTGAGCCATAGTGGCGTTTGTGATGTCCTGTGCGAGACGACCAAAATCCTATTAACTATTAACCATGTATTGCTGAATATGGGTCTTTAATATCAGTCTGACTTAAAACGTAGCATTAGTGATGGCTGATGAGATGAAATCACTGATCTCATAAAGAGTCCTTTTCCCCTCCATGCTGGACAGTGCTTCGTGATTGAACGTCCCTCTTATCTGTTCTGATAATTATACCTGGACACCTAGGATACCAAAGCCTGGGTAATATGTAGCATGTTCTGCAATCACCCATGACGAAGCACACTCAATTAACGCTGAAGCCTTTTACATAACATGTTTATTTCCCTGCTCTGAGATCCAGCCGTGGTGGCGGTTGTCGCCATGGCGATGCCGAAGCATACGTCCGAGCGGTCTGCGATCAGCCTTGGCTGCAGTCGTTTGAAGGCTGGGTAACAGTACACGCGTCAGGCAGCCTGAAGTTTCACACGCTTGTTTTGCTGTGTGGATCCCCCTGAGAGAAGAGTCTTTGTGTCTGTTTCTGTCGTCGGGTGTTGTCTGTCCGTCGGTCTCTCTCTCTCTCTCTCTCTCTCTCTCTCTCTCTCTCTCTCGCCGTCTCCCTCTGCTCTATTTCGGGTGGGGGGTAGTAAATTGCGTGAGACGGGAACTGAGACTAATATCCGCGGGGCGCGGGGTGATTATAATTACATATATATACGCCTTCATGATTGCCATTCCTAGCACCGCTGCCCCTGTTGCCTCCTGATTCAACAAATGGGGGGGGGGGGGGGGGGGGGGGGGGGGCGACGACCATGGCAGGCGGCCAGTGACCCATTGCATCATGGGAAGACTCGTCCAATTAGACACGTCCGCAAGTCACCCAGCCTGCCTTTCCTCGCTGCAGGATCCGGGCCCCAGAGGAAGGACGCCATCCCGGTCGGCCCTCCACATTAGCCTGCAAGCTAATGAGCCGGGCATCAAACGGAAGTCTGGGCCAGCTGTCGTTGCTGGTAGTAAGCAGGGCTGAGCGACCGTACCACTAGCACCCCGCTCCCCGCACACGCTGGCTAGAAGCAAGATCGGCCCTTCGCACCCGCCGATCCAGGCAGACAGAAGGTTCGGTGTCGTATGTCCTCCCCAGCTTAGCCCCGCCCACAGTCCCCTCCCACCATCCAGGTCTGATCCCTCCTGATGCCTTTTCCAGCCTGCGGCTGACGTCTGCTGCGTTTGATCTGATCCAGTCATAATCCCCCCCGCTGTCCCGGAGCTCCAGCGTTGGCTTAACATGGCGCATTAAGCTAAGACACGACATTGGCGCACTCTACATAAAGGCCACTCCTTTAAATTTCCGAGGCTCGTCTATTTGTTCGTCTCACCAAGCGTTTTCTGAGCCGAAGCTTATGAGTTTGGAAATGAAATGTGTAGACTGATGCTCCTCTACTTATACCCTCCTGTTTGAAGGAAAGGCTCCTGCCTGGTCCAGCAGGTTGGTAGAGTGGCTGGTGTTGAGAATCCACTTCTGTCCATCACCGCCAGAGCACGATGTCATGAAGCACCGTCGTCGTGTCCCGAGAAGCTCAACCGTGCGGGGCGTCTCATCCGAGTTCAGGGCCTCCATTATCCTTTGCTTGCCCGAAGCTTTTGGCGAAGTCTTGGAGATCCACACGGGCCGCCATCGGGGGACCTGGGCCGGGTGTTCTGTCGAGGACGTGCGGTTGCTTTGATCTGGAATCCCCAGACTCCGACGAGCGTTGATGGGGGATTTGTGCTGTGCGTGCTGCTGGCTCCTTTGACCGCTGGGACAGTGGCGGCTTCGTTTTTTTTTTCCGGGATTGATGAAGGCTCCGACGGTGACGAATTCCCCTCGCGCTTGGAGCCAGGAGCCCAATTAGCATCGCTAAGTGACACCCATTGCAGCGTGAGCCTCCCCACAGCAGAACCATGCATGACGACCCTGTTCCGCCAGGCCACGCGCCTTTTGTCGAACTTGACCTTTCTGGGTCTTTAACTCCGCCCCTCCTAATTCTCTTAAACAACCCAAGCCGACCCAGCTTGGTTGAGCTAAACTCATGGTAGTAGATCTTCAGGACACAAGTTGGCTGTTTTAAGGGGTCTCCTACAGGGGGCAGTCATGAGCAGCATGAGACCTGAACACGGCAGGGCAGTGTGGGGGTGTCCGGGGACGTGCGTGTGTTTCTGTATGCACACACCTCAAGAGCGCTCTCCTCACTATCACTGAAAATGATCTTTCCTCATATGACTAAAACCATAAGTGTTGCATAAATTATGTAATTTGTGCCTTACCAAGAAGAAGCGTTGGGAACCCAGCTATTACACTCTCCCAAGCAGCTCCGCACCGGCTCAAGGCTGCCTGCATCCAGCATCACTCCAGCTGCTTCCTGGGTGTGCTTACTGCTGCCCACACACACACACACACACACACACACACACATTCAAAGATTAGTGCAGGAGTGATGCATGTGGTTTTTACATGTCCCCTCAAATCCCTGGTTGCAGTTTCAGCACTGTCAGCTCTCCTCTTGGCTTACTTCTACACTCTCTCTCTCTCTCTCTCTCTCTCTCTCTCTCTCTCTCTCTCTCTCTCTCTCTCTCTCTCTCTCTCTCTCTCTCTCTCACACACACTTTTTTATTACCCTATCCAAAGTAAAAAGCATGGTCTTGCGTGCATTCAGACATCCTGGTAAAGCAGGAGAAGTTGAGTCCCGGGCGGTCCGAACACTTTTGTTTCCACAGCTGGGCAGGAGGCAGATGACACGGTCAGCATGGTGTCGTCCACATCAGGCCTCATGAGCACAGCTCTAGGAGACCTTTCTTTTGGTGTGTGTGTGTGTGTGTGTGTGTCATGGAGAAGGTCCTTGGCCAGCTCCAGTCGTCTCATGCACAACCTTCCTCACCCCAGCTGACCCTGGCCTCTCTGTGAGTACACACTCCCACGCCGCATCAGTGTGTGTGGACCTCGTCCCTGCACTTGCATCGGTGTCTTCTCTAACCGCCTGACTGGACTTAAGAGCCTTCGCCCATCGTCGGTACACACACACACACACACACACACATACACACAGGTTTGTCTGGTGAAATCTCCCTGGGCTGAGTGTGCTCACCCCTGCAGGCCAGCGTCCGTTACCAAACGGGACTCTCTGCAAACTTCCACCGAGTTCCCCATGAAGTGCTCTCTCCTTGTTGCGTGAGCCAGGACTTCCTTCTCCATGAAGACACCAGAAAGGGAGGGGAGGAGGAACCCCACCTAAACCCCCTCACAGGAGCGCTGCAGCGCACCACACCGGCACCTTCATCACAGCGGTTCATCGTCATCGCATTGTCCTTTCCCCGATGCCACTGGAGACTATTTGCATATGCAGATTGGATTGTCCGATTCTCGTTATGGCGACATCTCTCTTCGTTGCGCGTGGATCACTTCGTTGCAGACGGACCAGGGCCCTGTTCAACCAGCTCCCCGAACCCAGTCACCTAACCACACCCTCACACACACACACACACACACACACACACACACACCCCACCATGCATATGCATTCACACGCCACCCCAGCAAAGCAAGTGTGCGGTAGACGGGTTTAAGCCTGCAGATCCAGGACTGAGGCTTCAGCTAACGGCTCATCAATTTTCTTTATTACCTGCTCTAAAGAAAAATAAATAAAGAAAAGAGAAGTCTGTGGTGCAGAGAGAGGCTATTCTTAGATGCCCAGCCAATTCCGCTCCTAAATGTGCTCACACCCCTCACGTCTCTCCCTCTTTCTGTCTCTTTCTCTCACTCTCTTTTACCGAGACTAGTAGCACTCGAAAGACGGAAGCGCGTTAGTTTAAGGTACTTGTTGGTGGTTTGTCGTTTAAGGTGCAGGATCTCCAGTGCCTTGAGCGTTTGTTTTCGGGCTCACAGCCCCCCGCCTGGACCAGGTCGTTCCTCTAAAGGATAGGGTCGTTTCCTCGGCCCACGTGCCCACTCGACTTATTTGGGCTTGTGTGCGTTTGGCGCGTCGTCTTTTCAAGGTCCGCCTCTTAATTCTGCCAGTGCGTGCGGACGCTGGTTGGCGGCGCCTCTGCTCGTTGACACTCCATCCCCCGTAGAGTTGTGGCCGGCCGTTACGGCCCAGACTCTCCGTATCCATCACTTACCGCACTGTCCGCTCATCAGCTGTCACTTTTACCTGCCAGAGATGCATCTTGGCCCCACACACACACACACACACACACACACACACACACACACACACACACACACAGGCTGTAAATTGGCTCCTTGGCCGAGTGCTCCCAGACCTCTGAGAGTTCATGGTCCGAAGGGCTCATCCCCACTGCAGGATAAACATCCCCGGCCGTACTGTGGGTGCCGTGCGGGTGGAGTTCTGGGGGAAAAGCTGCATCCCCTGAGAACATGCGCAACCCGGTGCTGGAGGAGGCGGTTCTGCTCAAGCTGTTGTGCTCGGCGTCTGGATCCGGTCTGTGTGGGCCTAGTCTCGCCGACCTCCTGCTCCTGGCCGTCTTTGTCTGTCGTAGCTCCGTGTAGGCTGGTGTTTAAGAGGTTGGAGCCGGAGACGGCGAGTTCCCCTCGCGGCGTGCACACACACGCGCACGTGTTCGCTCGTGGAGCGGCTTTGGCAGGGAGCGCCGCGTTCCCCCGCCTCTCTGTGGAGTCGAGGCGGTGGCGTGCGTTGACACGAGGTCGAAACCTCTCCGCCGCGTCAGCTCTGATACGGACGAGACGTCCTGCCGCCCCGTCCCCACCGCCTCTCGGCGTGTCTGTCTGGATGGCCGTGTCTGTCACTCTCTGCGTGTCTCTCACTCTTCCTCTCCCTGTTCAGACGCTCCGGCTCCGTGTCTAGCCTGAAGGAGACACGCGCTTACAGAAATGTCCCACTCTGGAAGACTCCGGCAGGCCTCCCTTTATCTTCGTCTCACAGTCTCGCCGTCTTCAGCGTTCAGTCATTGCTTTTGTCTCTCACGCAAACACACACACACACACACACACACCCAAGCAGGTGCTCCGTTAGTCACTGTGTTGAGGCTGGGATTGAGTCGTGGAAAACCACAGTGTTTAATCTGAGGAATGAAAGGAAGCTTTGCTTCCAGTGATAAGCACTGTTGTGGCCATGGCAACCTGTGGCCATGGCAACCTGCTGCTGAGAGAATGCTGCCGTTAATTAAAAAGTTAATTAATTGCATTTTAATAGCTCAGTTGTACGCATACAGTAACTTAAGGGTTGTTCCATCACCAGCTCCGTCTGTCTTGAGATGTAATATTTCCACATCTTGCCACCCTGTACAGTACAATAGGCTAGCTGTTAAAAAATAGCTTGTGCGAAGTACAAAATAGGCAGGCGTGTTCGTAATGAGCGTGGCCGCGAGGGTGGACGTGCGGCGTGTGTCCGGCTAGCTCGCCCAGCTGTTCCCTGCAAGCCTCCAGGTGGAGGAGAGTGGGCGGGGCATCCTGCTGAGTGGAATGAGCCTCTTTAAATAGCTCAGCCTCCAATCACGAGCCACTGCTGGATACGAAAGGATTTTCTTTTGTTTTGTTTTTTTTTTTTTTCTTTGTCCCCACCGCCTTCTTACAGAACGTTCTAGAACAGCTAATACCTTTGCAAAGAATGAATTCTGTTTCCATTTGCTGCAACCTTTCTGGATATCGATTGCATTTTTTTTATGACTTTCTGAAGTGGCGACTCCTGTTGGCATCCACGCCCTCCTGGGCCCACCCACACGCTTCACCACGCCCTCCTGGGCCCACCCACACGCTTCACCACGCCCTCCTGGGCCCACCCACACGCTTCACCACGCCCTCCTGGGCCCACCCACACGCTTCACCACGCCCTCCTGGGCCCACCCACACGCTTCACCACGCCCTCCTGGGCCCACCCACACGCTTCACCACGCCCTCCTGGGCCCACCCACACGCTTCACCACGCCCTCCTGGGCCCACCCACACGCTTCACCACGCCCTCCTGTTGCGGTTGTCATGGTTGCGGTTGTCATGGTTTCTCAATTGGTTCTGGTGTTTGATTGGCCGTTGACCTCACCATTGACGGAGATCGATTGACGCGCATTGCCATCGGTACTTTGCTCCTTTTAATTTCCTTACACACGGTTCTCGTTGCCTTCATATCCGAGGACTTGCAGAAATGCAGGTTAGAGTTTGTGACCTCCTTCCTCCGCTTTCCCGCTAAACGGCTGCGCTCTCCGTGTTCTGAGCAGGGAACGTGGCCCTTTGGATGAGTCATTCAGGAGATCAGATGTGCTTACACAGCCACTTACTATAGGTTTTCAACTCTGACGTTTATGGCGGCTAGTTAACCCACGGAGAAACCATGCACCTCTAAGCAAAACGCTTGCCACCTTTTGTCTGAGTTAATGACAAGGTTGTGGTGGTTTGATATATATATTTTTTTCTTTTTCACTTTCCTCAGTTACTGGTAGTCTAAGTTAAGCTTTTTTTTCTTTCCCTAATAAGAAGTTTAAGTATGTGTGAGCCAGATCCTCGAGTATATATAGCCACAGGAGTATTCAGCTACACCCATGAAATTAGGAGTTTTGCAGTGTGCGAGATCAAAAAAATATGTCTTTGATTCAGCATCACTGTGTTTTAAAATTAATAGTTACAGACTAGGTTATGCTCCTGCTAACACTTCACATCATAGCATCCATGTTGCTGGGTTTACTGCACATCACTCCATATCTCCACATCAATCTCCATGTGCGCTCTAGTGCCCCTTGTGGCAGGAAATGTTCCAACCATGAGTTGGAGTATCTATGGTTCCTATCTGTACCCATACAAGGTATTTCTAAGGTACTTAGTACAGAGGCTTGGTGTGTAATCCAGGCAGTAATGTAGAGAAAAGAGAGAACAAAAATGATGTCGAATTGCGACTTTCTTAAAAAGCGTTATGGTTCAAAGAGTCGTCCTTCATCTGCTAAAGGTGGCTAAAGGAGACGAACTAGTTGATGATCAAATCTCGACGTGCTTAAAGCACGTTGTTTCTTTCATGGGCTTCCAAGGCCGTGCGTGCAACTGACCTCTCTGTCCTCAAGATTCCTGTCTTTCGTTGCTACCATAGCAACAACTAACAGTGCTAGCATCCGTGTCATTAATGCCATGCCAATTGCTGTTGAGGCGTCGGCCTGCTGGGGTTGAGAATCTCCCGATCCCCCCGCGTGGCATGTGGAGTGGCCGGTGCGCTCTCTCCACACCAGAGACCAACACCGTGTTTACACCTGTGTGTTTGAGAGTTTGCTTTTGTGTGAGCTAGAAGACTGAAGGGCTAACCCACAGCTTTACTTTTAGGTGTTTAGCTCTTTGTTGAACCTTGGATTATTATAGTGTATTCAGATAATGGCTAAACAGAACCTGTTGAGTGTGTGCGTGTGTGTGCGTGTGTGTGCGTGTGTGTGTGTGTGTGTGTGTGTGCATCCAAGTGCCCTATTTATTGTTATTTTCTGTTATGAATACACAGTCTGATCCCAGGATGGGTGATGGGTTTACCACAATGTGGGTTGGCCACAGTAAGGGTAGTTGTGTGCGGCTCATTTGAGGTGGATGTGGACCGCGAGTTTGTTCCGGTCCCGTCTACGTTGCGGCGGTCAATACGACTTCTCCACAAATGCGTTCTTGTTCACTGCCGACACCAGGAGGGTGTCCAAGCGCAGTGGCGTTCTGGAGCCGCTCGGTGAACGCGCTGGTGGATAGTCTCCGTGGAAACGAGGTGTCACACGCACATGTTCTCCAGGTCTCGTGGCAGCTTCATAGGACGTTTGTGGGATGGAGTTGTGATGTTCCTGTGTCACTGGGTTTTCTGTCCTTCTCCTCTCCCGTTGTGTGTGTGTGTGTGTGTGTGTGTGTGTGTGTGTGTGTGTGTGTGTTCATTCCTGGTGTTGATGGGAATTCGCTCTTGCTGGATAGAACACACTCTATTGGAATTGACACTGTCAGCTTTAATCAGTATTTGGAATGTGGTGTGGTGGTGGTGGCGGTTGTGTGTGTGTGTGTGTGTGTGTGTGTGTGTGTGTGTGTGTGTGGGGAAGAGATTTTATGAATGTAACTCTGCTGTCACACATCTCTCTGTGGAGCTAACCCTCTTTGTGGATGCTGTGTGCTAACATGCACTGAGGGCGGCTGTAATGCCCCCTCTCACGTCGGACCTGATGGGCGCGGGCGTGTGGGGGAGGGGCTCTGTGCAGCGGGGGGCGAGAAGTGCGCCAGCCGACCTTCACGCTGCCGTGGCAAACGAGAGAGGTCACGGAGAGGTCGCGGCGCGCACCGTCCCGCTGGTGGATGCGGGACTGACCCCGGGGTGCCTCCCTCTCCCTTCCTGCCTCCTTTTAGCGCTGTGCTCGCACGGCCACGCTCACATACCTGCGCTCACGTGGAACACATACAAACGGTTGCCCATGGAAGGTCGTGTGTTAAAGCCACAGAGGGATGGATGTGTGTGAGTGTGTGTGTGTGTGCGCACAACGTTCTGCAGGTCAAAGTGATTGTGCAGGTGGAGGGTCACTTGCCTTTGTCGGTGGGCACATGTGGGTCGGGTCATATGCCCGCGTGTCCGTGCCCACACGGGCCCACACGTCAGAGGGTATTCAGTCAGCGCTTCATGCCCCAATGTACACCCCGCTTCTCCACGTCTTACAGCGACACCGCGGATGCCGTGGTGACGGACACCATAGTAATGAGGGGTGACATGCTAATCTGGCGGCCTCTGATTGGTCCTGCCGCTTTGATTAAAAGTGGGGCTGTGTCGGTGTGGTGTGGTAAAAAGCAGGCTAGATGAACTAGAGGACACTGTGGGGGGCGGAGTTTGTGAAGCGTGGCATATTTAGATCTTCATCAGCTCAGCCCCTCCCCTCTGGATCCGCCCCTCTGTGTGCATCTTTCTTTATTTGGGGCCTCAGGGGGAATAATTGAATGTAATTGGGGAGCTTAACCCTGTCTTCTGTCATTTGGTGACTCCAGCTGGAAGACGCAGGGTTCATCATGCTGCTTGTGTTTGTAGTGGGGTGAAGGGTTGGGGTTTGGGGGTTAGGGTTTAGGTTGGGGGTTAGGGTTTAGGTTGGGGGTTAGGGTTTAGGTTGGGGGTTAGGGTTTAGGTTGGGGGTTAGGGTTAGGGTTTGGGGGTTAGGGTTTAGGTTGGGGTTTGGGGGTTAGGGTTTGGTTTGGGGGTTAGGGTTTAGGTTGGGGTTTGGGAGTTAGGGTTTAGGTTGGGGGTTAGGGTTTAGGTTTGGATTAGAGGGTTGGGGTTTGGGCGTTAGGGTTTAGGTTGGGGGTTTGGGGGTTAGGGTTTAGGTTGGGGGTTTGGGGGTCAGGGTTTAGGTTGGGATTAGAGGGTTAGGGTTGGGGTTTGTGGGTTAGGGTTGGGGTTTAGGTTGGGATTAGAGGGTTAGGGTTGGGGTGTGGGAGTTAGGGTTTAGGTTGGGGTTGGGTGTTAGGGTTGGGGTTTAGGTTGGGATTAGAAGGTTAGGGTTAGGGTTGGGGTTTAGGTTGGGATTAGAGGGTTAGGGTTGGGGTTTAGGTTGGGATTAGAGGGTTAGGGTTGGGGTTTGGGGGTTAGGGTTGGGGTTTAGGTTGGGATTAGAGGGTTAGGGTTGGGGTTTGGGGGTTAGGGTTAGTGTTGGCCCTGACTTCTGTCATTTGGTGACTCCAGCTGGAAGACACAAGATTCATCATGCTGCTTGTGTTTGTAGTTGAAGTCCACCTCCTTCACCAGCACTGCTCCTCCTGTTCCAGCCAGTGTGCTGGCCAGTTAGCGATACTCCTCACCCTTCCCAGCCCTGATTGGCTAAAACTGGTACTGGGGCAACATTTTATAGAAAAAGCGTGGATGTAATTAACTAGTGGCTGCACTCCAGCCCTGTTAAAAAAAACAAGCAAACAAAAACTTAATAGCTAATAATTACCCACCAACCAGAATAGAGGACTTCAGTCATCTTTATTACAGAATGAGGACTGGAGTTGGCTCCCAGTAAACAAAACCTCAGATCTGAGAGGTGTCCTCAGATCTGAGAGTAATGGGGACTGTTTGTGTGAAGTGTCTCTTAATAAGTGACCCGAGTCAGGATCAGCACCCTGGACAGCTCCCTGTAGGCACTTCATACACTTGGGCTCTGGGTTTATTGCTGCAGAACTCATCACTCTGGTGACTAATTAAATCTGCACTCATTTACACATCTGAGCTTCACCGAGTGCTGCTTTTTTTTTATTATTATAATTTTTTTTTATAAATCTTTTCTGGAAATGTCAGGAAATTGTGAGTTTTGCACAGCATGCTGTGATTTGTTATGATAATGTTAGTATTGTATTATCACCCTTTGTGGGACTTTGCATTGTAGCTCCTAGCAACAGAAAACAAAAAACAAAATACCTTCTCACCACAATCGCAAAAGTGAAGTTTCATCTCTGATACTCCCACAATGTCCAAAAATGGCTCTGAGAGGCGCTGAAGCCCCCGTGTAGCGCTTTGGCCCTCCAAACACGTGTGTGTGTGTGTGTGTGTGTGTGTGTTGCAGCTCTGGGCCAATTACGAGGAGAAGCCTCCGGCGGAGCTGGCCCAGGTGTCGGAGGAGAAGGAGCGCGTGGCGAACTACCGGGCCGTCTACGTCACGGAGATCACGGACGGCCTGCACTTCTACGCACAGGACGTGGAGACGGGTGAGTTGAGATAAGGGAAGGCGCGCCCCCTGCAGGTCGCCGACGGACGCACGTCTCCTCGTCCCAGCAGCGGCCTCTCTTGGCCAAACCAAATGACTTCCGCCATTACTTAATGCATCCTTTCATGTTAATTGATTCATCTGCATACATTTCAAAGGACGCGGGCACGCTTGTCCCATTCGGGTCACCGTAGCCGATAGAAGTGTTTAGCTCCGCCCCTCCCTTCACTCTTTCCTTCCACTGCTCTGGTGCCTACTGGGCACGTGAGCCCCCGCTGGTTAATGGTCACGTGCTCGTGTGAGCACAGCAACGCGTCTCGCTGCAGTGGGTTAATTACTGCAGGTTATCAGCAGGAGCAGAAGGAATCAGATCACAGCTGCTACCAAGAATTTTACTTACTTGTTTTTATTGTCTCTGCTTCCTGTGTGCCCAGGTTTAGTCTTCTGCTTCCTGTGTGCCCAGGTTTAGTCTTCTGCTTCCTGTGTGCCCGGGTTTAGTCTTCTGCTTCCTGTGTGCCCGGGTTTAGTCTTCTGCTTCCTGTGTGCCCGGGTTTAGTCTTCTGCTTCCTGTGTGAAAACAGTGTGCTTGTTTTCCTAATTGCACTCTCTCTCTTTCCTTCTGTCTTGTAGTATTAAGGAGGCCTCCATCCCTGAAAGCACTTGTAAACTCCTATAAAGTCCTACGAGCTGAGCACTTTGCAATTTCATTAACTGGTTTTTTTTGTCTTCTTTTTTCCGTTCATCTTCACAAAAGCCAGAACATGCTAATGGACCGGGTTCTGTTTTCATAAGCGTTTTGAACATATTCCTTTTTTATTTTGAAATACCTTTTATGGTTGAAAATAGTTGTGATAATTTGGCCTCTCTTCCCTCTCTGTTTTTGACAGATTGACTATCATTCTCAAATAAGACACTATAAAGCATATTTTCATTTATGTAGCTTAATTTATATATATTAACAGGCCATTCCTGTTTTAACGTGAGCCCTTACCTGATGAATGGCGAGGAATCCCAATCTAGATCACACAAACGTTTAATCTGTTTGAACCAATCACCCAATTATTTTCACACAGTTGTGTGTAGAAACCCTACAGCTTAGACTTGTGTTTGTGTGAAGCCAGTGCCATTCTGGGTTATCTTTGTTTGTCAGACCAGACTCTCTTTGATCAGCCATTAAGCTGGTGAACGTTTGTCACTCCTGGATTTGGAGTGCTGCCATCAGCGGCTCCGTTCGTCTCTGACCTTTCCTGCCCTTTTCCCACAACATCAACCTCCCGTCCTGTCTTATCCACAATGAAGGAAAAATATAACGCACACACCCGGGTTTGGGAGCTATGGCCTGTGTCCTTGGGGGTGGGGCATGGGGGGGGGGGGGGGGGGGGGGGGGGGTGCATACTCCAGTCTGCTGGCTTTGGCCACCGGCTCGGAGAAACATTTGATTTGCGCTTTGGCATCGTGCACGCCCCACCACTTTCCCCGCCCTGTGGGTGCACCTTTGAACATTTGGACGTCGAGGACGCTCTGGGACCAAAGCGATCTTCAGAGAAGCCTGACGTCAAAGCACTCCATGATATCTGCTTTTAGGCCACTTTCACAAATCACAAATCTCCGTTGATCTTTGATAAACATCTAAAAAGCCACTTTAAAGCACAATTAAGCCGAATGTTTTTCTTGTTTTGTTTTTATCATTTTATTTTATGTACTAAGACGCAGTCTATCCTCTGTACTTAATTAATAATGTCCTCCAGAAGAATATTGTTTTCAATATTCGTTGTGTTTGTTTTTTTTTTTCTCTTTTATTTTTATAATTGGGGAAGCCAGAGCTGTTGAGGGGACATGGGGTAGTGGGTTAGTCAGAGGGGGCAGTGATCGGTGCCCTTGGTCTCTCTGCTGGGATCCAGGCCCTGCACCTCATAGGCTGTATACGTCGGAGGCTATATTTACCGCGGCGGGTCACTAACGGTCTCCAAACGTCTGTGCGAGCCGCATAATGGATCCCCTCTGGGTAATCTCTGGGGACCAGACACCAGAGCACACTGCTGGTTCTCCGTCTTCGCTTCTCCGTCCCTCGCTGTTTTCCCTGCGTTTTCCATAGTTGTTGCTTGTTTGTTTTTGTTTTTAATTAGCCTCGTTTAATTAGTCAACGTGAAATGTGTTCTGCGCATGGGATTCTGTGGGCTGGGATGTGTTTCTTGGGCAGAGGAAGACTGTAGAAGCTTGGCATCTGATACCTCAGCAGCCCACTTGATGTGAGGTAATGAACACCTTAACCTGAATTGTTTCTGTAATCGGGGGACTGATGGGTTGGTTGCAAACAGAAAACTGATAGTCAGATGTGCATAAACCACAGGAGTGAGGACCTTGTTATGCAACCACTCTGACTGCTGGGCCTTCCAGCAACACAAATCCCAAACACATTATACAACCTGTTATACAACAGGGCTTAGTGATCAGATCTGTTTGGGGGTTGGTTTGTTGTTTGTTTGTTTGTCTCTCCCCCCCCCCCCCCCCCCCCCCCCCCTTTCTTCAGCGTTCATCAGATTTATGAGTGGACAAGCAATTTGATTAGTCACTTACAGAAAAGCCTATTTTATCAACATTTGGCATCAATAAGATTAAAAGATCCTTTTAAATGGGGGGGGGGGGGGGGGGGGGGTGTGTTCTGGTTCTCTAGTACTGCAGGCCAGTCTAGTACTGTTGAACTGTAGTTCCGTGGGCTGATGGGCCACACTCCTCCTACTGCACCTTTACAGACAGTACCTGCTTCCCACACACTATCTGCCCGCTGTGTGTGTGTGTGTGTGTGTGTGTGTGTGTGTGCGTGCGTGCGTGTGTGTGTGTGCGCGGAGACTGCAGAAACCTCTCCACTGTGCCCTTGCTATTAAAGCCAGCAAAGAGGCTTTCACTTGACTAGCCTCCTTTTGTCTTCATTCCACCATCTGTGGGCCTGCCAGGTGCCACACACACACACACACACCCCCGGCTGACTTGAGTCACGAGTGCTAGCCTTCTTTATAGCGAGAGGACATGAGTGTTAGCATTTTCTATTGATTTCAGTGTGAGGAGACCCTTTGCAGGCGCTAACACGTGCAGCGTGCCGTGCTGGATGGTAGCGCACCTGTGTAGCGCACCTGTGTAGCGCACCTGTGTAGCGCACCTGTGTAGCGCACCTGTGTAGCGCCCCTGTGTAGCGCCCCTGTGTAGCGCACCTGTGTAGCGCACCTGTGTAGCGCACCTGTGTAGCGCACCTGTGTAGCGCCCCTGTGTAGCGCCCCTGTGTAGCGCCCCTGTGTAGCGCACCTGTGTAGCGCACCTGTGTAGCGCACCTGTGTAGCGCATCTGTGTAGCGCACCTGTGTAGCGCACCTGTGTAGCGCACCTGTGTAGCGCCCCTGTGTAGCGCACCTGTGTAGCGCACCTGTGTAGCGCACCTGTGTAGCGCACCTGTGTAGCGCACCTGTGTAGCGCCCCTGTGTAGCGCCCCTGTGTAGCGCCCCTGTGTAGCGCACCTGTGTAGCGCACCTGTGTAGCGCCCCTGTGTAGCGCCCCTGTGTAGCGCACCTGTGTAGCGCACCTGTGTAGCGCCCCTGTGTAGCGCACCTGTGTAGCGCACCTGTGTAGCGCACCTGTGTAGCGCACCTGTGTAGCGCACCTGTGTAGCGCCCCTGTGTAGCGCCCCTGTGTAGCGCCCCTGTGTAGCGCCCCTGTGTAGCGCCCCTGTGTAGCGCCCCTGTGTAGCGCACCTGTGTAGCGCACCTGTGTAGCGCACCTGTGTAGCGCACCTGTGTAGCGCACCTGTGTAGCGCCCCTGTGTAGCGCACCTGTGTAGCGCACCTGTGTAGCGCACCTGTGTAGCGCCCCTGTGTAGCGCACCTGTGTAGCGCACCTGTGTAGCGCCCCTGTGTAGCGCACCTGTGTAGCGCACCTGTGTAGCGACCATGCTGCTCTTCTCTCGTGGCCATGGAGACTCCTTCAGTCGTCTGATCGCCGCTCTTTATTTCATAGGAGTGTGCCAAGAGTGGCCCGTCTCACGCCGTGGGGCCGGCTCGGTCATACCGCAGAACGGCGGAACCGGGATAGCCCCTCCCCTTTCTGATCATGGTCGTGCGTATTCTTTTTTTTTTCCGTACTTTTGACAAGACGATCCATTACGCTGTAGAATCCTTCCGACCGCAGCGGGCCATTCCTTCAGGATCTTTAAGGAGGCGAGAGGCTGCCTTGTGGCTTGGCCCCTTTTTAACGAGCCGGAATCAGGAAGCGATCTACACGCCCGAGCTCCTCGCACACAGCTGGGCTTTATGGGTAATTTTGGAAACCCTGGCAATCAAAACAAGGCGCTAGATTTGCTCCCAGCAGCCCGTCGTGAGGAGGTACGAACGCTCCCGTTCTCCTTCAGCGACTGCGCCCAAATTGCAGAGCGGTAATTTAGCGGCCCTGCTCTGATTACCTCCCTCCGCACCCCTCTTCCTGCTGCTCCCGCCGCTGACGCCATGCCGAAGCTAAATTGGCCCCATAAGGGCCCTGTGGTCCCCTTTCAGTTTCCACGTTCCCGGCCCAGAAACGGAGTCGGAAGACGGAGTTCCTCGATAGAGACGCGTTCGTCTTTTCCGCTTGCCTCGTGTCGAGATAAATGGCCCCTGGTGAGGCTTCGCCTCCTGCTGACCCCCCTCAGAGAAGCCTGCACACACGCACACACTTATCCAGGAGTGTTTGCAGGACAGTGACAGGTCAGTTCTGTAACTGTGGTCCGCTGCCTACAAATGTTTAATGAGACAAGGGGTCATTTGCATCAGCACCCCTGGCTCGGCTCGCACCAGCCCGCTGCCGCACGGCGTTGTGGTGCAGCGTGGCGGGAGATTAAGATATCGCTACAATTCGTGATGAGTGAAACGACGCTGCGCACTCTGGGTGTTCCTCACCGTGCTTGTGGTTAAATTTAAATATATATAAATAAATTTAAATTTTAAACTGAATCTTTTTCTCCGTTTCCTCTTGCGCTTTGCACTCGGCTCTTTGCAGGATGGCCTACATTTGCATAGCGTGGATTTTGGAGCGTACTCTGAAAGCTCGCTGGTATTTCTGCTTCAGAACAAAATCGAGAATTTCTTTTCTGTCTCACTTGTGCTCTACTACCCCCCCCACCCCCCCCTCCCCAGAGCGGCCCCTCTTTCGAGTGTAATTTTACACAGTGGTGTAATTACCTTCTGATCCGTGGGGTGGGGGTGAACGGGGAGACTCTCGGCGCTGTGGCGCTGTAGCGGTCCGCCCCCTCCACCCTTCCACTCCACCACACACCCACCCTCAGCAGGCTCGTCCACAAACGCAGACCCAAGTCACAAGTTAGAGCAGCAGGCGTTGAGGCGGTCAGCGGGCAGGACCACGGGCCGGCCGTAGGAGGGGGTGGTGCCCAGGTGAGTCCAGGTGTGCCCAGGGACTTGTTAGGGTGAAGGGCCTCCACTCTACTGGAGACCCAATTTTCTGGACTGAGCGCAAATTTATCAGCATCTAACCTGCGCTAACCCGCTGGTCCCCTATTTATTTACTGAGAAATTGTCTCTTTCTCCCTCTCTGTCTCCTTCCCTCTCTCTTACTCTGCCTCTCTCTCTCTCTCTCTCTCTCGCTCTCCCTCCCCTCTGCCCTTGTTCCCCTCCCTCTGTCTCCCTCTCTCTCTCTCTCTACCTCCCTCCCTCTCTCTCTCTACCTCCCTCCCTCTCTCCCTAGCTCTCTCCCTCTCTCTCCCTGGCTCCCTCTCTCTGCTGTCAGCCATCATTCTTTACTGGTCCCACGTACGTATTCTCCACCATGACATTGTGGATGCACCGAGATGCATTTTGCACCTCTTTTCTCCCTATATATGCTAATCCATGCAGGTGGCCTTATTTATAGCTTCTCCTTCAGCTCCACGCCGCCATCCAGCAGCACTTAGCCCGCGGTAGGTGCGAGACTGTCGGGGGCGTCTCCGTGTTCTGCGCCGCGCTGGGGCTTTTTCTCCTTCTTTTGTTGTGTTTTTGTATTTTTTTTTTCTTCTGGAGTCTCTCCAAACTGGAAGGTCGTACTCAAAAGGCGTGTTGGCGTTTTTCCCCCGTCGGCCACGCGACGTAGCTGCGCACCGCGCGCTTCCTCTCGCCTCCACCAGCGCTCTGCCACTCCACCGGGCCTCCACCGTCCCACGCCCGTCCATCTCGGAGGGAACGCCTCCCACGCCCGTCCGTCCCAACGGCCCGATCTGTCTAGCTGCCCCCAGGCCCGGTGGGGGAGTAGATGGGGTTAGCGAGAACCCAGAGAAACCTCTGCGGCTCCTTCGCTCCGGGGGCGGAGCCTCCCGGTGCCGCCTGGTCTGAGCATGTGTGCGAGTGCTACGGTGAGCCCGTCCAGGCCCGGCCCACGTACCCGCGTGCTCCCTGGCACTGTGAGCGCAGGTACAGAACCACTTCTACAGTGTCCCTGTTATGTACCGGCTTCTTGGTGTTGGACTGACATCTGTAAAGTAGCGCATGCCACGGGCTTCCTGCCTCCTGGCAGCTGGACAGGAAGCAGACTGCGGTGACATTCCTACTCGAGTCGCAGCAGAGCTGTGGGAGACGGCCCAAACTTCGCAAACACATTAGATGTGTGTGTTTTTACGTTTAGTATATTGTTTACGGGAATGATTTGAACCGACACAACAATAAAAAGCTTTGAATAACTGAGCAAGATTATTGGGCCTACAATACACAAAGATGGAGAGTGACTGGCCCCCTGTTGACGGGGCCTCCTTACATCATGCGGAAGGCAAAAACAGACGGAGCACTGGGGGCTTGTCTGGGCGCCCCCCGCTGTTCCCAACACTGCTGTGCTCCTCACTGAGAGGAGGAGCTCTCCCCAAACCCCCCGCGGGCCCCACTGCTCCGGTAATGACGCCCGGCAGGAATTCCGCTCTGCTGTCTGCTGCACTTGGAAAAATAAAAATAAAAGAATGCGTAAACAAACAAGGACTCTGGTTGGTCCCACGTCTGGCGTGCGTGGAGGCTGTGGGCGGGACCCTGCGACTCCCGGCCCCTTTTCCGCATGCCCCGCCCCAGCACGCTCTTCCGGCCGAGACCGATCCACGCAGACGCCACCGATGCCGCCACGATCGGAGTGTGTACGCGGCCGCTTTGGTGGGGAGTACTGGGAAGGTACAGCAGGTGGCAAAGCCCGACCCGGATGTAATTCCAGAACAATCGGCCGTTGATATCCTCCGCCTTGCTGCGACTGTCCGCCCCGAACGTTTCCCCGCTCTGTGGATGTCTGGCACTTGGGGAGCTCGGCAAGTTTTGATCCTGACGCGTCTCCGCGTCGAGCTTCCGCAAAGATCTGTTACAGCGGCCAGCTACGAATGTCTGCGGCAAACGTTTAAGAAGCACGTAGGAAAGTCTAACTTCAGCAGAGCCTGCATGTCTTAGGGAGCATCTGATATTAATTAGGTTAAATGAAGTGTAAAGATTTCTATAGCATATGTAGACCTCCTTCCCTTCAGTCTTATTATTTAATAAGGTCTCCCAGGAGCCCAAGCTCCACAGAGCTACACCAGCATCCCCCTCTGGTCCTGAGGAGGCGGAGTTAGATGCGTCGTCTTGCCAACGTGCAGTCAGAAATGACTGGCAGGGCAAATTCCCCCCCGCTCCAAACAAACAGAGCAGCCAAAGTGCTGTCTCGTCACAAGGCCGCTGACAGACCTGCTGTGTGAGGCAGAGGTGGGCTGTGTTTGTGCACCTGCGCCGTGCCTGCAGTTCCGCTGTACCATTGGCTTGATGGAGGATCGGGGGGGCGGGACATGTAAATGAGAGTAGGTGAAGCCATGTCAATTAGTGGCCAGCACCCAACCCCCCCACTCACACACACACACACACACACACACACACACTCAGAGCCCACAGTCTCACACGGGTCCCAAGACGCACATGCACTCCCCCCCCACATACGCCCTCTGTTTAGGCACTGACACTCTGCTAATTAAGCTACTGTGTAGGCCTGGCAAGCTGGCTGTGGGGGGCTGATAAACCTGCTAAAACAGCAAGAGTTGATACCCCCTTCCCCCACACACACACATCAACACACACACCACACACACACACACACACTCCTCTCTCTCTCTCTCTCTCTCTTCCTCTCTCTCTCCTCTCTCTCTCTCTCTCTCCTCTCTCTCTCTCTCTCTCTCTCTCTCTCTCTCCCCCCCCCCCCCCCTTCACCCCTGTGATATTCGTCATGCATGGTCAAGCCATCTTGTGCAACATATTCGTAACCCCCCTAACCCCTCACAGTCCAGCGCCCCGTCCTGATTGCTGCGTGGTCGGAGGGGGATGATTGAATAGCTGCGAGGCTGATGCGAAACCAAACTTCTCTCGTCAAGTCAGACGCAGAAGAAAGCGCAAACCTGCCTTTATTTACCGCTGTGTACCACCGCCTCGTCCACACCACCTTAATCATGTCGAGAAAACACACAGAACAGCCTCCAGCCTGCGGTGGACTGGCCGTCTGATTGGCTACCGAGTTGCGGGGCTCGCCTCAGTGTGTGTGATAGAGCTCTTACGCCCCTCTCCACCCCCCAACCAGGAAATCGATGTAAATGGGGCCGTCAACAAATCCGAGTAATTTAACAGCAGCCACTTTGTTAGAGCAGCCTCGTCCGGCCCTCTCCGAGACCCCAGCAGCCCAGCGACTCGTTTACCGTCGGTGACCAATCGCCCAGCAACCGCTGTGCTTTCCCCGATCATAGCGCGTAGACGGCGTTTCTTCAGGACCAGCATGCTGGCGTTCGTGATGAAAGCCCCTTTATTTTCCTTTTTTTTTTTCTTTTCAGCGCTGGCTTTTTTTTTTTTTTTTTTAAGGTCTCCATGATTTTTATTTCACAACAGTTCCTCCCGGTCGTCTAGAGTTGCTCCTGGCAACAAAAGAACACAAGCGCCACAGAGCCAAGATGAGCGTTTGGCCTTCAGCATCTCGATAAACGTATCACCACTTTTGTAGCCTTGTGCTGTGTGAACGTTACATCTGTGTGTGTGTGTGTGTGTGTGTGTGTGTGTGTGTGTGTGTGAACAGTGGGCTGAGCTCTTCCTTTTGCGCTTCGTCTGCACAGGTGCCCAGCTGGAGAACCAGATGGAGACCATGCGGGCGGAGCTCGCTGCCCATTCCACCCGTGGAGGGGGCCTTCAGCGCACACAGAGGGGACTTCTGCATCGCCAGGTTCGCTGATGGAGAGTGGTAAGATCTGGCAGCCAAACGCATCTCCTTCACAGTAGCCGCCTGTTAAACACTCCAATAGCCTGTTAACCTGCGTTGGGATTATCATATGCAAAATGGAGCCTTTAGTTAAAGTTGTTTCGTCCTGCAAGTGCTTTCCACAGCGTGTGATCAGCTGGCCTGGGACCAGAGTGGGCTTGCTCATTTGGTAACAGGTGGGCGGGGGGTAGCTGATCTCCGGTCAGTGCTGCGGCAGGCAGGTTGGGCTTGGGTCGGGCGTAGTGAAAGACGCTCAGGCAGCCCGGCTGACCCCTGCAGAGCCCACGACCCCGGTGACCTTCACTCGAGAGGATAAACAAAAAGACACCGTGACTCAGCAGTGGGAGAGGAAAACGGATTGGCAGGAAGCAGGTGGACACATCACACCTGTCTGCCACAATGTCCCTCCGCCCCGCTGTGTGGCTGTTGTGTGTCGCTCCCGACTGGGGTCGCACAGACGCTGTAAACGCAGCCGTCTGTTCCTCTCCGACAGATTCGCCCCCGCTCGAGTCTTTGTTTTCGTTGTCTCGTCTTGGCAGCTTGGTCGAGTGCCTGTCTGCGTCTGCGCGGATCTCGAAGAGTCTCCGTCAGCGGAGGGAACACACACCCACTCCGCTTGTGTAAAGCTCCCCTTCGCTCGCTGGAGGTCGGAGGGGTGGTGGTGGTGCGTGTCTCCCCCCACTGGAGGAGGGGGTGGTGGTGGTGTGTGTCTCCCCCCACTGGAGGAGGGGTGGTGGTGGTGGTGCGTCTCCCCCCCACTGGAGGAGGGGGTGGTGGTGGTGCGGTCTCCCCCCACTGGAGGAGGGGGTTGGTGGTGGTGCGCGTCTCCCCCCACTGGAGGAGGGGGTGGTGGGTGGTGCGCGTCTCCCCCCACTGGAGGAGGGGGTGGTGGGTGGTGCGCGTCTCCCCCCACTGGAGGAGGGGTGTTGGTGGTGGTGCGCGTTCTCCCCCCACTGGAGGAGGAGGGGGTGGTGGTGGTGCGTGTCTCCCCCCACTGGAGGGAGGGTGTGGTGGTGGTGGTGCGCGTCTCCCCCCCACTGGAGGGGTGGTGGTGGTGTGTGCGCGTCTCCTCCCACTGGAGGGGTTGTTGGTGGTGGTGGTGGTGCGCGTCTCCCCCCACTGGAGGAGGGGTGGTGCGCGTCTCCCCCCACTGGAGGGAGGGGTGGTGCGCGTCTCCCCCCACTGGAGGAGGGGTGGTGCGCGTCTCCCCCCACTGGAGGAGGGGTGGTGTGCGTCTCCCCCCACTGGAGGAGGGGTGGTGGTGGTGCGCGTCTCCCCCCACTGGAGGAGGGGGGTGGTGGTGCGCGTCTCCCCCCACTGGAGGGGTGTTGGTGGTGGTGCGCGTCTCCCCCCACTGGAGGAGGGGTGGTGGTGGTGGTGGTGCGTGTCTCCCCCCACTGGAGGAGGGGTGGTGGTGGCGGTGCACGTCTCCCCCCACTGCAGGAGGGCTCTTGCAGGGCACGGCTCCACTTTCAGATGGGTTTTATGACTTGCTGCCCGTCGTTGGGCCTCCGTGTTCGGGCTGTCCCGGTGTGATCTTAACTCCTCTTTCGGAACACATCACCTTTCTTGCCTGCCCTTTGACCTTCATTATGTAGAGGTTTATGAATACAGTGAGAGCTCGTGCTCTCCTCCCTTGCTACAAAGCTGACTCTGCTGATGCATCTTTAATAGGCCAGCATCCCTACCCACAAGCAGCCCCGCTTCTAGGGGACGGCACAATTATGCAAATGCAGTCTAAAGCTCTAACACTATTGGGTGGGTTTTGTGCAGAGGAGGCGTGTTAGACTTTCTCTTGGCTTTTCATGGTTAAAGTGGGGCCAAACCACAGAGAGGCTGTCTGGAAGCCACCCAGTGGGCCAGATTGGAGGGAAGGCCCATGGCAAGAAGTGTGTGTGTGTGTGTGTGTGTGTTGTGTGTGTGTGTGTGTGTGTGTGTGTGTGTGTGTGTGTGTGTGTGTGTGCGCACACCCAGAGCGCTTTTTCCTCTGTGGTTTGGGAATTGCCCACTGCGCTACCCGGGAGAAGGAAGAACTCAGAACACATTTGGCTGATATGTATGAAACATGGATCCTCGCATCTCTGCCCCCCCCCTCCACCAAACAGATCCACCATGACACACAGCCCCCTGGGAAATAAGAATTTCATCATTTACTCATCCACTTTTATCTACTCCCCAACAGACAATCTCTCTCTCCTCTCTCTCTCTCTCCCTCTCCTCTCTCTCTCTGTCTCTCTCTCCCTCTCTGTCCTCTGCTCTCTCTCTCTAGGTACAGAGCTCGAGTGGAAAAGGTTGAATCTCCCGAGAAGGTTCATGTGTTTTACATAGACTACGGCAATGTAAGTAATCCTTCACTCTGTTTGTGTGTGTGTGTGTCAGTGGGTGGTAAATTCCCAATTGAAAAGCAACTATCATGGCGATATCGTGGTACTTAACCATGGCTTGGATTAACAATAGCAGTCCCCTAAACCCCCACATGTCCTGTGATCTGAGATTTTTACACGGAGGCTCCGCCCCCTGTGTGCAGCGGACTTTGCTGGGGCCTTTTTGGTTGATGTTCTCGGTGGGGTTTATGGGGTCTGGTGTGTAGCTGCGCTCCTGACACTCAGCAGACTGAGCGATGGCAGATAGCTGGGCTAGGGACTGATGTTTTTCACCAGATCTGTACCAGCTAGTGACTCTAATGACTCAATTACATGTGACAGCAGCGCGTGTTATTTTTAACATTTCCAGTGACACAGTTCCACTATGCTGGGAATCAGGTGGCTGCCTACGGGCTGGCATTAGCTAGCAACGTTAGTTAGCTCTCTCAGCTGTGGTTAGACAGGCTGCTGGAATGTTCCGGGAGGTTTTGGAGTTGGGTAGGAAAGCCTGAAGGTAAACATACTTTGGTCAACAGTGAGCTAATGTACGACCTACATTTTAAAACTCTAAGGAAGCTGAGCTGAAAATGCTATTTTTGAGGCTGTGGTGAAGAAAAAAATCTTTCCCTTAAAAGATACAGACCCGTACACCTTTTAGCCCTTGCTGTCTGACCAAAGACTTCTTTATCCTGTAGATTCATCAGGAATTTATTTAAGGACAGGAAAGCGGTTTTTGTGAAAACGTGTAATCCATTCTGTGTGTGCCTGTCGATCTCTGTCCGTCCACATCAGTGTCCCTGCTGGTCTCTGCCGCTGGTCTCCGCTGGTCTCCTCCCCTCCCCCGGCCTTCCCCGTTATTTCCCCCTGTGTGTTTTCCGTCTCCTCGTCTATCTTTGTGTCCATCTGTGTTGCTGTGTTCTCGTCTCTGTGCCTCGAGTCTGTTATCAGCCCCATCACGTCCGGACCCTGGGCCTTAGCCCAAACCCCCTAATCTCTCTAAATGTGGACGTCTTGGTCACCACGCCCCTGGTCCCCACTCAGCTATGGATGAGTAAAGTCCACCGATTCACACGACGTAGCGGTCTCCCAGGACGGCTCTTTAAACGTGCTCTTAATAGTATATGGATTGTATAAATCTTCTGCTTGCGCCGTATAAATATTACAAGTACATCTTTACCGTCAGGGCTGCGTGCCAGGAGACGTTAAGTCGGTCTCGGTGTTTTGAGCGGGGTCGGGTCGTCTTCGTGGACTTTTTGATGTGCTCTACACGGGCTCACAAGCGTTGCCGTGTGGTGCGCGCGGCCGTGTGTGTGTGGGGTGGGGTGGGGGGTGTGGGGGGTGTGGGTGTGTGTGTGGGTGTGTGTGTGGGCAGGCCGTGGTCTCCACCTGGCCCTGTCCCAGCATCCCGGGGGAAGCCCACGACAGGTGTTTGAAAGATGGGCAGGGCCTCTTTATAAGTGTGTGTGTGTGTGTGTGTGTGTGTGTGTGTGTGTGTGTGTGTGTGTGTGTGTGTGTGTGTGTGTGTGTGTGTGTGTGTGTGTGTGTGTGTGTGTGTGTGTGTGTGTGTGTGTGTGGTCCTACAGAGAGAGCTGGTGTCCTCTGTGCGTCTGGCTGCTCTTCCTCCTGCCTTCAGCACCCGAACGCTTCCTGCCCAGGCCACCGAGTACGGCTTTGCTTTTATCCAGTCCTACGCAGGATATAAATACTGAAACATAAATATACACACACGCGCATATACCCACACGCAGCGAATGCTCTTGATCTTCACGTGGTTGTCACACGTGACATTCTCCACGTCACCCCGGTGAATGACGCTCTTCTCCCAGGGCTCTGAGCGCGGCGGAGAAGCCCGGAGCAGGTGTGTGTGAGGGACCTGCTCGTGTGGGCCCGGGTGTGCTGGAACCATGTCTTCTCCACAGTGTGTTAACTGTAGAGGACTGAGGCACTGCACTCACCTCTGAGTTCTCCTCTGAGCAAGTGTGTGTGTGTGTGTGTGTGTGTGTCGCATTCAGGAGCGCACACTCAATTTTCTCTAAAAACAGAATGTCTCTCCGACTGACACTAAGTCTCTTTCCACGCCCGCAGTCAACGTGTGAGACAGCCCCATGTCTCCTACACACACCGCGCGGAGCCTCTGACATCACCCAGACGCATTCACACTTATTTAGCATAAAACGCTCACACGTACACACGCGGATACAGACACACACACCAACACAGATCCACACGGTGCAGTCTGTTCTCGGCTCACCCACGAATATGCCCTCAGGTCTAATACAGCCTAATAAGAGATAACCCCTCTCCACCTTCTTTCTTCCTCCACCTGGTTCTCTCTCTCTCTCTCTCTCTCTCTCTATCTATCTCTCTATCTCTGCTGTGCCTTGGGCTCGCCCACAGTGCATGAAACAGGCTGACCGGAAGGAGGATGAAATCAAAAAGGCTTCTGAGTCCCCCCCATGTGTCCGTCTTCATCTCCCCACTTCCCCACCTAACACCCCCTAAGGGTAGCATCCTTCCCTGTTGCCATGGAGACTGGGTCAACTCTAAAGCATGGGCGTGCACACCCATTCGAGAGAGAGAGAGAGAGAGAGAGAGAGAGAGAGAGAGAGTGAGAGTGAAAGAGAGAAGGAAAGGGAGAGAGAGCGAGAAAGGGGGAGAGAGAGAATGCAGGGTGGTCAATACCTCACACAGTGCTGCAGCCCACTCGGTCATAGTAAGTGAGCAAGTAGAAAGGGGGCGTGGCCGTACCATTCACACACACCCCCCTTCCTGAAACCACACCCCCTAATGCTCCATGCTGCCCCCTGCAGGAGGACGCACGGGCTGACGCGGTGGACTGCATCGTCAGGGACATCCACAACACGCAGTGCCTGCTGAACGTGGAGTACGCTGGAGCCACCTGCCCACTGGTCACCCTGCAGTTCAACGACTCGAAGGACGACGTGGGCCTGGGCCTGGTGAAGGAGGGCCTCGTCATGGTGGAGACGCGCAAGGAGAAGCACCTGCTGAAAATGGTGAGACGCCAACAGCTCCAGAGTCACGTCACATCAGCACGTAGCCACGGGTCTCGTGGCGTCACACGCGGGCTCTCGTGGCGTCACACGCGGGGGGTCTCGTGGCGTGTCACGCGGGGTCTCATGATGTCACTCATCTCCAACACTGAAGCTCCCCCCCTGTAATGGACTTTAGGACACTACAAAGGGAAAATGCTGTTCCTGAACTCTGACAGGCGTTAATTAGGTGGAGGTTGATGGCGAAGCCGCCCCTTGATTTCCTGTTGGACTGCCGTGTAAACCCTGCTGGGTGAGCCGCGGGAGACCACACCCCCAGGTCAAGGCCCCGGTGACCCCTGGGACGCCCCTCCAGTCCTCCTCCGACTCCCACCTTGGAGATGCTTCATTCTCACAGCTACTCCAGAGACGGCACTAAGCTGCGGGGTTTTGTGGGGTTTTGTGGGGTTTTGTGGGGTTTTGCGGGGTTTTGCGGGGGTTCTGCGGGGTTCTGCGGGGTTCTGCGTGCGACACCAGGTGCCCCGCTCCTTTTGAAGCCTGGCCCAGCACTTTAGTCATCAGATGATTAGAAAGTGCTTCTTCTCTGCAGGCATTTTGTGGGTGACTGTGCTTTGAGGCTTGTGTGCGTGTCTGTGGGCAGGCATGCAGGCATGTGTGTGGTTGGGCAGGCGTGTGTGTGCGTGCGTGTGTGTGGGTGTAAGCAGATGGGCTGTATCTATGCTGACCGCTGGATGAGATGAGGCTAATGATGGTGGATGTGTCCAGCTGTTGCCTGCAGCTCTGATGATTGCTGTCGAGATGCTGGGAGCAGGTAGACCCAGTGAAACCCTGCTTAGCTTTATTAACACGTGGCCAGCACATCATCTCCTACCCAATTAATCCTCACATTAAATTGTAATTGTACAGTAATTACTGTGGGAACTACAGGTTGTCAACATCTGTATTGTCTATATCGGCGTTTAATAGTGTAAACGTGCTGTGGGGGTTTTTGGTGGAGCTGGCAGCGAGAGCCCCTGCTTTTTGGGCGGAGTCTGGAAGGCCCGTTGTAAATGGAGTCTGGAACGGCTGTTGGAGCTGGATGTTCAAATCCCCTCCCCCGCTGCCCTCTCCCACACCCCCCAGCAAGACGGAGCAACTTTCTCTCTTCACGCTCTAGTGAGACAAATCATGCCCCCTTCTCTCTCTCTCTCTTCATCTCTCTTCATCTCTCTCTCTCTGCCACCCCACCCACAGCCTGTGTCTCCAACAGGCTGTCCTTTGAGACATTTGCATCCATTTGCACGTCTCTGTAAAGAATTAAAGGAAATGCACAAGATCAAGCGTTTCAGTCCTTTGCTGTGTGACACGTGATTTAAAATGCGCTTAACATTTCATATGACACACACACACACTCTCTCTCTCTCTCTCTCTCACTCCCCTCCACCCTCCCCTCTCTCTCTCTCTCTCTCTCACTCCCCTCCACCTCCCTCTCTCTCTGATGTTTCACTCCTTTCCTATTGCTCCACGTGAGAGTGGAGGGGAGGTGCAGGCAGATCTCTCCTTCACTTCCCCTCGATGGGGATCAGCTGCTCTGAGCTACTGTGTCTCCTATCACCACATCTAAAGCCCCTGAGCCAGAGGTCCCGGCCGGGTAGGGGATGGCAAGAATACGGGATCTCTGATACGGACCCGGGTCGTCTGGATCGGATATCTCGGGCCCAGTCCGCCCAGTTTACCGAGGCCTCTTTTCCCAGCATGGCCAGCTCAACAGCTTACTTAAGCCCTCTCTGAACTGGACTGTTAAACTAATTCTAATTATTATTATTACTACTACTACTAATTATTATTATTATTATGTAAAGTTAAAAAAATAATACTGTGAAGGAAAACAGGAGAAAAACATTTCTGTACAATGTACCATCACAGCAGAAATGAATTTCGTGACTAGTGTTATGTCAGGCAAAACCCAGCAGAAACTCAGACGCGTTACAAATTCACAACTGACACCAACTACCAATTAACAGTACCGCACACATGATGTGTGTGTTTCGCGAGGGCTGTTTTTGGCTAGGGACCCTCTGTTCGTGAGGCAAGTGTTGGCATCTCATTTGTCAGCGCAATTTAAAGCCGATCGTAACCATCGTTTTTAACCAACATTGTTTGGGGGGGGGGGGTGGTTTTTGTTGTTTTCTTTTTCCTTTTCTGGACCGGTGACGGGTCTGAACAGCACACCCGGCTTTACCTGCTCCAGCTGGATTGCCGAGCCGTGTTAGAACCGAGAGGGTCTCCATTGGAGGGCCCTGTGGGGAAACTAGCAATTACGAAAGGGGAAGAGGAAGAAATGTGGTGTTTCTAAGCTCTTCCCCCAGCGGAGCTCGGGCACTGGCGGTCCGGCTACTGTGTCTGCCCCCTCCCTGGGCGTGGAGCTCAGCTGTAGGCTGTAGATGAGGGCGCCCCGGGGAGGTATAAGATTTTTATTAGCGCGTGATTGTGCTGAAGGAGAGCCATGAGACTGTCCTGTGGGAAGTGTAGTTTTGTTTATTATTTGTTTGTTTGCCGGGTGGTTTTGGCAGCGGCGCGGAACAGATGAGACGGCAGTGGCGCCGTGCGCTCTAACGAGGGCTCTGTGCGGACCAACACCACCAGCCCGTGTGGTTTCCTACAGGGTTCTTCGTTGCCTTCCCTTCCCGTTCGTGACCTCTAGTTCCTCTTGGAGAACGTCTGTTTGGAGCACGGTCACATGGGCACCGTCTTCTCTAACACCTGAGAGGGGGGGGGGGGGTTCTTCTCTAACAGCTGAGAGGGGGGGGAGGTTCTTCTCTAACAGCTGAGAGGGGGGAGAGGTTCTCTCTAACAGCTGAGAGGGGGAGAGGTTCTTCTCTAACAGCTGAGAGGAGGAGAGGTTCTTCTCTAACAGCTGAGAGGAGGAGAGGTTCTTCTCTAACAGCTGAGAGGAGGAGAGGTTCTTCTCTAACAGCTGAGAGGAGGAGAGGTTCTTCTCTAACAGCTGAGGGGGGGAGAGGTTTCTTCTCTACAGCTGAGAGGGGGGAGAGGTTCTTCTCTAACAGCTGAGGGGGGAGAGGTTCTTCTCTAACAGCTGAGAGGGGGGAGAGGTTCTTCTCTAACAGCTGAGGGGGGGGAGAGGTTCTTCTCTAACAGCTGAGGGGGGGAGAGGTTCTTCTCTAACAGCTGAGGGGGGGGAGAGGTTCTTCTCTAACAGCTGAGGGGGGGGAGAGGTTCTTCTCTAACAGCTGAGGGGGGGAGAGGTTCTTCTCTAACAGCTGAGAGGGGGGAGAGGTTTTTCTCTAACAGCTGAGAGGGGGGAGAGGTTCTTCTCTAACAGCTGAGGGGGGAGAGGTTCTTCTCTAACAGCTGAGAGGGGGGAGAGGTTCTTCTCTAACAGCTGAGAGGGGGGAGAGGTTCTTCTCTAACAGCTGAGGGGGGAGAGGTTCTTCTCTAACAGCTGAGAGGGGGAGAGGTTCTTCTCTAACAGCTGAGAGGAGGAGAGGTTCTTCTCTAACAGCTGAGAGGAGGAGAGGTTCTTCTCTAACAGCTGAGAGGAGGAGAGGTTCTTCTCTAACAGCTGAGAGGAGGAGAGGTTCTTCTCTAACAGCTGAGGGGGGGAGAGGTTCTTCTCTAACAGCTGAGAGGGGGGGAGAGGTTCTTCTCTAACAGCTGAGGGGGGAGAGGTTCTTCTCTAACAGCTGAGAGGGGGGGAGAGGTTCTTCTCTAACAGCTGAGAGGGGGGAGAGGTTCTTCCTCTAACAGCTGAGGGGGGGAGAGGTTCTTCTCTAACAGCTGAGGGGGGGGAGAGGTCTTCTCTAACAGCTGAGGGGGGGGAGAGGTTCTTCTCTAACAGCTGAGGGGGGGGAGAGGTTCTTCTCTAACAGCTGAGAGGGGGGAGAGGTTCTTCTCTAACAGCTGAGAGGGGGGAGAGGTTCTTCTCTAACAGCTGAGGGGGGGAGAGGTTCTTCTCTAACAGCTGAGGGGGGGAGAGGTTCTTCTCTAACAGCTGAGGGGGGAGAGGTTCTTCTCTAACAGCTGAGGGGGGGGAGAGGTTCTTCTCTAACAGCTGAGAGGAGGAGAGGTTCTTCTCTAACAGCTGAGGGGGGGAGAGGTTCTTCTCTAACAGCTGAGAGGGGGGGAGGTTCTTCTCTAACAGCTGAGAGGGGGGAGAGGTTCTTCTCTAACAGCTGAGGGGAGGAGAGGTTCTTCTCTAACAGCTGAGGGGGGGAGAGGTTCTTCTCTAACAGCTGAGGGGGGGAGAGGTTCTTCTCTAACAGCTGAGGGGGGGAGAGGTTCTTCTCTAACAGGCTGAGGGGGGGAGAGGTTCTTCTCTAACAGCTGAGGGGGGGGAGAGGTTCTTCTCTAACAGCTGAGAGGGGGGGAGAGGTTCTTTAACAGCTGAGAGGGGGGAGAGGTTCTTTAACAGCTGAGAGGGGGGAGAGGTTCTTTAACAGCTGAGAGGGGGGAGAGGTTCTTTAACAGCTGAGAGGGGGGAGAGGTTCTTCTCTAACAGCTGAGAGGGGGGAGAGGTTCTTCTCTAACAGCTGAGGGGGGGGAGATGTTCTTCTCTAACAGCTGAGGGGGGGAGAGGTTCTTCTCTAACAGCTGAGGGGGGGGGAGAGGTTCTTCTCTAACAGCTGAGGGGCCGGGAGAGGTTCTTCTCTAACAGCTGAGAGGAGGAGAGGTTCTTCTCTAACAGCTGAGAGGGGGGGGAGGTTCTTCTCTAACAGCTGAGGGGGGGGAGAGGTTCTTCTCTAACAGCTGAGAGGAGGAGAGGTTCTTCTCTAACAGCTGAGGGGGGGGAGAGGTTCTTCTCTAACAGCTGAGGGGGGGAGAGGTTCTTCTCTAACAGCTGAGAGGGGGGGAGGTTCTTCTCTAACAGCTGAGAGGGGGGAGAGGTTCTTCTCTAACAGCTGAGAGGAGAGGTTCTTCTCTAACAGCTGAGGGGGGGGAGAGGTTCTTCTCTAACAGCTGAGGGGGGGGAGAGGTTCTTCTCTAACAGCTGAGAGGGGGGGAGAGGTTCTTCTCTAACAGCTGAGAGGAGAGGTTCTTCTCTAACAGCTGAGAGGAGGAGAGGTTCTTCTCTAACAGCTGAGAGGGGGGAGAGGTTCTTCTCTAACAGCTGAGGGGGGAGAGGTTCTTCTCTAACAGCTGAGAGGGGGAGAGGTTCTTCTCTAACAGCTGAGGGGGGGAGAGGTTCTTCTCTAACAGCTGAGGGGGGGAGAGGTTCTTCTCTAACAGCTGAGGGGGGGAGAGGTTCTTCTCTAACAGCTGAGGGGGGGGAGAGGTTCTTCTCTAACAGCTGAGAGGAGGAGAGGTTCTTCTCTAACAGCTGAGGGGGGGAGAGGTTCTTCTCTAACAGCTGAGAGGGGGGAGGTTCTTCTCTAACAGCTGAGGGGAGGAGAGGTTCTTCTCTAACAGCTGAGGGGGGGAGAGGTTCTTCTCTTACAGCTGAGGGGGGGAGAGGTTCTTCTCTAACAGCTGAGGGGGGGGGAGAGGTTCTTCTCTAACAGCTGAGGGGGGGAGAGGTTCTTCTCTAACAGCTGAGGGGGGGGAGAGGTTCTTCTCTAACAGCTGAGAGGGGGGAGAGGTTCTTTAATAGCTGAGAGGGGGGAGAGGTTCTTTAACAGCTGAGAGGGGGGAGAGGTTCTTTAACAGCTGAGAGGGGGGGAGAGGTTCTTCTCTAACAGCTGAGAGGGGGGAGAGGTTCTTCTCTAACAGCTGAGGGGGGGAGAGGTTCTTTAACAGCTGAGAGGGGGGAGAGGTTCTTCTCTAACAGCTGAGGGGGGGAGAGTTCTTCTCTAACAGCTGAGGGGGGGGGGGAGGTTCTTCTCTAACAGCTGAGGGGGGGGAGAGGTTCTTCTCTAACAGCTGAGAGGGGGGGAGGTTCTTCTCTAACAGCTGAGGGGGGGGGAGAGGTTCTTCTCTAACAGCTGAGAGGAGGAGAGGTTCTTCTCTAACAGCTGAGGGGGGGGAGAGGTTCTTCTCTAACAGCTGAGAGGGGGGAGGTTCTTCTCTAACAGCTGAGAGGGGGGGAGAGGTTCTTCTCTAACAGCTGAGGGGGGGAGAGGTTCTTCTCTAACAGCTGAGAGGGGGGAGAGGTTCTTCTCTAACAGCTGAGAGGGGGGAGAGGTTCTTCTCTAACAGCTGAGGGGGGGGAGAGGTTCTTCTCTAACAGCTGAGAGGGGGAGAGGTTCTTCTCTAACAGCTGAGGGGGGGAGAGGTTCTTCTCTAACAGCTGAGAGGGGGGAGAGGTTCTTCTCTAACAGCTGAGGGGGGGGAGAGGTTCTTCTCTAACAGCTGAGGGGGGGAGAGGTTCTTCTCTAACAGCTGAGGGGGGAGAGGTTCTTCTCTAACAGCTGAGGGGGGGGAGAGGTTCTTCTCTAACAGCTGAGAGGAGGAGAGGTTCTTCTCTAACAGCTGAGGGGGGGGGGAGGTTCTTCTCTAACAGCTGAGGGGGGGAGAGGTTCTTCTCTAACAGCTGAGGGGGGGAGAGGTTCTTCTCTAACAGCTGAGGGGGGAGAGGTTCTTCTCTAACAGCTGAGAGGGGAGAGGTTCTTCTCTAACAGCTGAGAGGGGAGAGGTTCTTCTCTAACAGCTGAGAGGGGAGAGGTTCTTCTCTAACAGCTGAGAGGGGAGAGGTTCTTCTCTAACAGCTGAGAGGGGAGAAGTTCGAGGGGCTCGGGCAGAGGCTGGCAGTTAAAGATCTTCTCTGGTGGCTAACGGTTGGTGAGCGGCTAACCCCGCCTCCATTTGCACTCCATAAACCATTGTTTGAGGCGTGCTCCAGTACGCTGGCTAGGTGTCAGGGTGCTATTAGACACCCCCCCCCCCCCCCCCCAACCGTGTCTGTCTCACCAACACATCCACTGACAGCCCTCACTTCCCCTGCTCCCGCCCCCATCACCCTCTGTCATGTCCCATCATCCACCCCTCCCGCTCCACCCGCCCATCACCCGCCCATCACCCGCCTGCTCACGCGCTGCGTGGTGGTGTGTGGACATGTTGAATATGATAAACACACCACTGCTTGCTCATTAAGCAGGAATGTGATGGTGGGGAGGCGTCAGGGTATCTGCGGCCTTAATCCCTGCTCGGTCCAGTCCTGCTGCAGTCTGGGCCAGTGCGGCTCTGATGGCTCTGTTCTGAGCTGTGCTCATGTCCACCGTGTGCAGCTGGGTCGTCCACACACACCTCCGTCTCTTCATACGTACAGCAGTACTGCTGTATCAGCTCGCCAGCTATGCAATTAAGGCTAAATACACCCTCATCCTCCAACACACACACACACACACACACACACACACACACACACACACACACACACACACACAGCCAGCGCAGAAGGTCTCACTCGTTGAGGATTTCAACATCTGGCATCATTTTTTTGGCTGTGATCTGAACTGTTCCTAATAAGCTGGGTAATGTGGGTAATATGGGGCCTGCACACCGGCTTCCCCTCCGCTCTGAAGCCATCGATCACAGCAGCAGCTTCTGAGAGGGACTTCTCAAACCCAACACCATTATCCACACACTTTCTCTCTCTCTCTCTCTCTCTCTCTCTCACACACACACACACACCCACACACGTACACATACCCCAATTCTCTCATTGGCATTGCGTGACTCATCTCTGGTTCAGTCGATGATTGTAAATGGCTGCTGTGGCAGAAACAGTCAATATGGCGGCTTTTCCTCATAGACTTGCGTCCACCGTTCCTCACCAGAGAGGGATAGATGAAAGAGAGGGAGAGAGGTGAATGGAGGGATAGATGAGAGAGAGAGGTGAAGGGAGGGATAGATGAAAGAGAGAGAGGTGAAGGGAGGAATAGTGTAGAGAGGGCTGATGACACTGCCCGAGTAGATCTGGCCCTAAATAGATCCCGTCCGGCCTGCCTCCTCTCCCCTCTGTGTGACCGCGATCTCCATGAGGGCAGGTCCTCCTATCCACTGGAGCTGAAGACCACGTTTACCGTGTCTGGGTGAGGAGTAGAAAGTGAAGTTGGGTGTGGCTCGCCGGTCGCCATGGGTATGCAACGGCCACGTACTGGGGCATCTCCTGTGAACCTGCTCTGCTCCCCTGGCCGCATTGCATTGTGGGCGGCTGATGCATTTTGTCATTTTTATTGTTGTTTACCCCTTCCTTAAATCCCCTAATCCTCAGTCAGCTCAATCATGTGACACTAATCTGAGGTGTGTGTGTGTGTGGTGTGTGTGCGTGTGTGTGTGTGTGTGTGTGTGTGTGTGTGTTCTAGGTGACGGAGTATCTAAATGGCCAGGAGTCTGCCAAGAGTGCTAGGGTAAGGGCCTCCTGTTCATCCTTCTCCAATCTCCCCACTCTTATCTCTCCTCTCTCATCCCCTCTTTCCCCTCCGCTCTCTCCTCGTCCCCTCCTGCTCTCTTTCTCCACTCTTTACTATTCACTCACTCTTTATCGCTGTCATCTGTCTGGTCCTCTTCCTGTCCCCCCCCCCCCCCCCCCCCCCCCCCTTTAAGGCCCCTCTTCATCACCCTCCCTGACACACTGTCCTGAATGGCTCCCAGACTGTCCACCACCCACTCCCAGGAAGTGTCTGCTCAGCGTGTTTGGTTTGTGTGTGTGTGTGTGTGTGTGTGTGTGTGTGTGAGAATGGGTTAGCAACCGTTGACCCCATTCTCACACAAGCCCAAACACGCCCAGCAGGCCGTGAGGAGGCTGTTAGTCTCGGGGACACTGCTTCCTCCGGAGGCTGAGTAAGGATGTTGTGTGTGTGTGTGTGTGTGTGTGTGTGTGGCCAGCCATGGACGCAGACTCACTGA
>NW_027507340.1:35000-47948 GCF_052324685.1 Brachyhypopomus gauderio | reverse complement strand
GCATTTGTGTGTGGGTGCGTGTGTGTGTGTTTGTGCGTGTGTGTGTGTGTGTTTTGTGTGTGTGTGTGTGTTTCTGCATGTTTCACTGTTTTGCTGTGATTGTGGGTACCATCTGCCTCCAAAATTATGGGAAAATATTTTGATATGGGAAAATAACTTCTGATATTTTGCAGACTTTCCATTGGGTGTATTAATTATTTCTATAAACATTTCACTTTCAATTTGTTTTTTGTTGTGTGTGGTGGATTGTTTTGTGTGTGTGTATGTGCGTGTGAGTGTGTAAGCATGCTCATGACCAGATGTTGTGCAGTGCACTCTGGCAGCATGGCAATACACACACACACACACACACACACCTAACCACAGCGGAGAGCCGGTGTGTGTGTGGAGGTGTATCACCACACACACGAGCCTCAGCCACTTCCAGCAGCTTCCGTTCGGCGTAATTCCCTCCAATCTGCTCTAATCACGGCTAAACGTTCCAGCGCACACACCCAAGTCTCATTACACCCCCACAACTCCCCCCCCCCCCCCAACAGGTACCTGCCCACAGCAAGACCCCGCCTCCTCTCAGCGCTCGTGCTGCGTGTCACGTGAGCACAATCAGCCCAACTCTTCACGCTTCACGCGGTGAGCTTGGGCCTCTAATCTTCTGCGTGTGAAGACGTTTTTACTACAGAGCAGACGTCCGCTCGCATCTACGACGACGTCTCCCGCTATCGCCGCGCCGTAGCGGCCAGTCGCGGCCACCGTACGAGCTACTGGGATGAGTGCTCTTAAACGCACAGGCTTATCACATCAGGGCGCGTGATGTGCAGAATGCTATTAGGGACTTGTAGCCGGTGATAAGACCCTGGAGAGAGAGAGAGAGGCCCGGCCGTGGTGTGGTGTTCGCTCCGGGCGGCGGGAACACCTAGAGCTCCTGCAGGGCTTTTTCTGGTATCAGGGGGAAGATCTCAGCTTGCGTGGAGAGTACACGTGAGGTAAAAATGAGATAGGGCGTGAAAACAAGCACAGGAACCTACTGGCTACCTACCATCATGGTCCATTACTCCTGTTTCTCTCATGACCCTTCAGATGGGGAGTGGGGAGTGTGCCAGAGAGAGAGAGAGAGAGAGAGAGAGAGAGAGAGAGAGAGAGAGAGAGAGAGAGAGAGAGAGAGAGAGAGATATTTTCATCACTGCATTACTCCATTACTCTTTTGTTTCCTTACAAGGTTTGCTTCTCTCTTTCACCCACTCAATCCCTTACCCACCTACCCATCTCACTCTCTCTCCCCCCCTCTCTCTCTCTCCCTCCCTCCCTCCTCTCTCCCTCTCTCTCTCTCTCTCTTAATTGAATTTAATTCAAGGTGCTTTATTGACATGACAAATATTACTACACTTGTATTGCCAAAGCCTGAACATTTATAACAATAATAATAACACTGAACCCTGAACAGGTAACAGTCGAACACACTGCTCTAAACACTGCAAAACTGTTAGGGAATAAATAAACAACAAATAAAGGAATACATAAAAAACTAACAAAAAAAAATCTTAAGTAAATAACAATAAATTACGTGCTAGTCATAATCAAATAATAAATACATAAAATGAATAAAAAGGGGACACACATGTATGTATCCCTCTATCCCTCTCTCTCTCTCTCTCTCTCTCTCTCTCTCTCCACAGCAGTGTCTTCGTCAACCTTTTTTGTTTAAAAAACCTATTTGTTTATTTGTTTATTATAAAAGAAGCTTGAAGCAGAACCTCACACAGGTGTACACAGTGTAGTGGACACAGGGGGAGACGATGGGGGTGGAGGGGGGTGTAGTGGACACAGGGGGAGACGATGGGAGTGGAGGGGGGGTGTAGTGGACACAGGCGGAGACGATGGGGGTGGAGGGGGGTGTAGTGGACACAGGCGGAGACGATGGGGTGGAGGGGGGGTGTAGTGGACACAGGCGGAGACGATGGGGGTGGAGGGGGGTGTAGTGGACACAGGCGGAGACGATGGGGGTGGAGGGGGGGTGTAGTGGACACAGGGGGAGATGATGGGGGTGGAGGGGGGGGTGTAGTGGACACAGGCGGAGACGATGGGGGTGGAGGGGGTGTAGTGGACACAGGGGGAGACGATGGGGGTGGAGGGGGGTGTAGTGGACACAGGGGGAGACGATGGGGGTGGAGGGGGGGTGTAGTGGACACAGGCGGAGACGATGGGGGTGGAGGGGGGTGTAGTGGACACAGGCGGAGACGATGGGGTGGAGGGGGGGGGGGGGTGTAGTGGACACAGCGGGCCAGATGACAGGTAATTAGGCAGCGGCGTGGTGCCCAGCGTGGGTGCGAGCCCCAGACAAAGCCACGCTCCAGAGAGGCTGCCGTGGCCCCTGGCACCCGCCGGGCCGTCCACGGGACCCGAGCCATTATGGAACAGCCTGCTGCTTATCTGCCCGACACCAGGGGAGGGAGGACGGGGGGACGGAGGACGGGGAGTGAGAAGACGAGACAGGGAGGGACAGAGACAGACAAAGAAAAGGCGACGGAACCAAACCCGAGCGTGCAGCACAGGCATCATCAGGCAGACAAACGAGGCCCGTCGACCGGATTGACGGACAGCCGTGGAGAGCGTGATAGGAAGCGGCAGTCGAACATCCTATCCGGGGACCGGGTGACTCTTCTCCCCACCGTGGTCCCCCGGGGGTTCGGCCAGCACCCCCTCCACCCTGCGCCGGAGGGAGGGAGAGAGGGAGGCCCGGGGGCGGCCTGGCTTCACCCTCCACGGAGGAGCGGAGCGGTGAGGAGCGATGGAGAAAGAGGGGGAAGAGGGAGAAGGTAGCAGGTGCGGCGGAATCCGGCGCTCGTTGGATTATGCGTGATGATGATGGATCGGGCAGCTGCGGGCCAGGAGAGGTTCGGAGGGTGGAGGCACGGAGGAGGAGGAGGAGGGTGTGGGAGGAAGAGCCTGGAGCACAGACAGCTTTTGCTGCCATAATTACACACCGACTTTAATCCATGTTGCTGGACATGGTTGCAGGTCTGCTGAGCACACGATGCGTTCACACCAGCGAAAAAACTTCCCCAAACTCCAAAAAGAAAGTTGCCCAATCCCCCACAGAGCGTACTGAGATATAACAGGCAGCAAGCGCCCACAGCAGAGTTCACAAAACCACCGAGTCAGGTGGGTGAGACTCGGCAAACTGCCCCTGGCACCGTAGCTTCGCCATTGGCTATCACCGGTGCTCGTATGCTAATCGGAGCGCAGAGCGGGCAGGTCGAGCCCGCTGGTGGTCCAGAGTGGGGCAAACTCCCCGAGGTCCCGCCCAGCTCAGACGAGCCAATCACGACGCTCCGGGAAGGCCGTGGGTGATCTCGCACTTCAAAGACCCCATGGGGAGATCGATGCACAGATTCAGTTTGCCCCAAATTTACAAGCTCATCAATACCACAGCCGCTGTATGGTTATCAGAACCGTCGACGTATCGATTCCTGTTGGAGAGATATTGGACTGATATCATTTGCTCTTTTACAGGGAGAGGAAGGTTATTCCACGAACCATGTGCGGATAATTGAGAAAAAAGGAACAGATGGAGAGAATGAATCTGATTCTATATAGAGAGATTTATAATGAAATACGGAGAGCTGATGGGGGCACACAGAGAAGAGAGAGAGAGTGAGAGAGAGAGAGAGAGAGAGAGAGGAGAGAGAGAGGGAGAGAGAGAAAATGGAAAAAAAAGAATCTACCTCTCCCCTCACCTAGGCAGCGTAATAACCTTTTAAATCATGTTTGACATTTTTAAGTTTGCCACAGTGACAGTCCCAGGCAGTACCAGGGACCTGATATTAAAGGCCCTTTCTACCCATAATCCTCACGCTTTTGCTTGACAATCCTCCACAGTAATGTCCGCGCTGGCTGAGACCCCAGCAGCCCCGCGGTGGTCGTCCCAAGAGACCCGCTGTCTCTTCTGACCGGCCCCACCAATAGTCCGCTGGCCCCGCCCTCACACCGGTTGCTAATGGGAACAGTGTTCTAAAGGAGGGCTGTTGCCAATGAGAGGATTCTGGAACGCCTTCTGTTGCCGCACAGTTAAAATATGCAAATGCTTTATGGAGCAAAGGGAGATGGTAAATCAAGGGGAGTGGGCGGAGTCTTTTGTGCCATGTAAACAAGATGGAGGCTATTAACTGTCTCCGGGGCTAATCTGACACGCACGCACGCACGTAGCAGATCCAGACAAGGCGTATGCCAACTGTGCTCCACCTAGATCGCCCCCACCCAACAGACGAGAGAGGCAGGCACGGTGGAGGTACCGGTGTGGCACCACAACACCAACGCAGAAGCACGTTCAGGGTTTATTAAAGGTAACTGTGTCTGCGTATAATAATACGTGTCAATCTGCTGTAGTGGATGATCAGTGAACCTACTAAGGAACCTCTGAAAGGTT
Organism: Brachyhypopomus gauderio; assembly: GCF_052324685.1. Lineage (NCBI taxonomy): Eukaryota > Metazoa > Chordata > Actinopteri > Gymnotiformes > Hypopomidae > Brachyhypopomus > Brachyhypopomus gauderio. Next base: position 43,525 of record NW_027507340.1, on the reverse strand, counting down.
GCTGCCTGCTTGAATAAATGCCTCCTATTGTATAGAACACACACACACACACACACACACACACACACACACACACACACACACACACACACACACACACACGTACGCACGCACACCACGATGCTCCACCCAGGCCGGGAGTGTTGCACGTAGCACAAAGCGTATGAATGGTTAGCGCGGCCCCCTGAGGTCGAGCGCTATGAGCTGGGGGCCTGACTCTGGGGAATCAAGGGGCCCCCACGCAACCGGCTCGTTAATTAGCGCCAGAACCCACACGGGCGCTGATCACCGGCCGGGCGTCCGGGCGCGGCTGGCGACCAGAGCGAAGCTCACACAGCCGCTCACGGTTCGACCGCATGCGTCTCAGCCGCCGCACAAAGTCTCATTAAACAGGACGGATGGTTCTGTCGATGCTGACTGGCTAAAAAGTGCAGCGTGGGGGGTTTAACGGCAGTCGTTATCTACATACCCCACCCTGTCTTCTGCTCCCCCTCTCACGCCCCGCACGGCGGCATCGGGCATTAGACGCTGGTGTAATTGGCCCTCCAGGCACCTGCAGAGACTGTGGGACCGGAACTAACGGCACCGCTCCGACCTGCCGAGCTCCTCCCGCAGTTTGGGCCTGCCGCCGTGCGAACGGCGTTCCCGCGCCGATTAATTATACATTCTTGCACCGAAGCAGTCTTACACGAATCAATTAAATTATTCAGTGTTATTAGTGCAATTATTAAAACACGTTAAGTGTCACGCTCGGTGTAGCACGCCGGTCGTAAATCCGTGCAATTTCATGCTTATTAGTGCTGTAACTGCAGCTGTTTGCATGTTAAAGTGTAACGGGAAGGTCTAACGTACTGCCCACCGAGCCGGACCACATGCTCGTCTGAACACGCCTCTAACAGGCCGTATTCTCTAAGTGCTAACAGCCTGGTTAGATCTCTGTCATGGTGCAGGCCCAAGCGGGTCTCTTGTAGCCCAGGGTCGTCCAGTTCAGGTTATGTCATAGGAGATTGAGTTTCACCATTCAGAGAAACGTGGACGCATTAGCCCAAATTAGACCTCCAGTGCTAGGCTTACATAGAGGGATTAATAACGACCTAAATCCTTCTCTCTCCGACTGAAACCATCTCACTCATCCATGCACAGGCACACAGGCGGGCGTGTGTGTGTGTGTGTGTGTGTGTGTGTGTGTGTGTGTGTGTGTGTGTGTTGTAGTCTGCCATATACTTGTGCATGAAAGACTACTTCCTGGAGTCATTGAGGGCCTGCCCCCCACATGGCAAGTATCCCAGCATTCCCCAGGAGTCTCTGGAAGAAACTCTCAGAGATGCTAGCTAAGATGTCTCTCAATATATACCACATTACCACAGGCCCACATTCCTCTGTTATCATTTTCTCAATTTTCATTATAATTTGTACGTGTATAATGTGAAAATATAAATGCAATCCATCCATCCATCCATCCATCCATCCATCCATCCATCCATCCATCCATCCATCCATCCATCCATCCATCCAATTGTCCTAATATGTTTTACATCTATCCATTTATCTATTTATAGTCAGTCTGCCCATCCATCATTTGATGAATGGATGGGCAGATTGTGACTAATCTCTGAGAATTAATAAGGGGTAAATTAATAAGAACTAAACAGGAGCAATAAATGTGCCAGACCAGTTATACGAATCATAAATGAACAGATTTAAATCTGGCAGTTTGGTCTGCAGGCAGAGCAACATGGCTCAGAGTTTTTAGCCGCAAAACATTTTTAAACAAGTCCGCATCATACAATGATCCCCCCCATCCCCCCCACCCCGGGGAGAGGCATCTGCATATAGGACCATTAACTGAAGCAACAGCGTGGACACACACACACACACACACACACACACACACACACACACACACACACACACACACACACACACACACACACACACACACACAGCCGTATGAGGAGAGCTAGATGCCCACTGGGCTGTGTGAAGCACCACAGGCCCCCAGAGTCATCTATCTACCACATAACACCTGCATACGCTCTCACACACACACTCACACTCACACACACACAACACACACACACACACACACACACACACACACACACACACACACACACACACACACACACACACATGCTCACTCACACACACTCACACTCTCACACTCACACTCTCACACTCATATACACACAGCAGTATAAACACTTTTCTTGCATGTAAAAGATGCACACAGGAATACATATGCACACAAACATATGGACACACACATACACCCACAAACAAGATGAAAGACTGTAAAATACATTTTTAAACCTAAAACTTTGTAGCAGTCCCCTGCTGTGAGAATAACACAGCGCAGAGCGAGCACACACACACACACACACACACACACACACACACATGCGCACAAGAAATGAGAGAAAAATAGGCATGAGCTCTATTGCGCAGATCACAGTGAAAATCAGAAGCATGTAAGCAAAACAACGTGAGATATAATCACATCTCTCCTATATGCATAATAGAGAGAGAGAGAGAGAGAGATAGAGATAGAGAGAGAGGGGGAGAGAGAGAGAGAGAGAGTGAGAAAAAGAGAGAGAGTTTGGGAGCTGTTAGGAGGACATGGTGCTGAAGAAGACTATGGGGGGTCTCAAGAGAGAAGAGAGGGTTGCAAGATGGTTGGAAGAAAGTACATTTTGGATTGACTGTACGTGTGTGTGTGTGTGTGTAGGTGTACGTGTGCGTGTGTGTGTGTGTGTGTGTGTGTGTGGTTGTAGGTGTACGTATGTGTCCAGCAGATGGACCATTGTGTATGAGGGTTCCCCAAACACAGCTTTCTTTGTGCTCATCCGCATCCCTCCTCTCTCCACTCTCTTTCCCTCCCTCTCTCTCTCCCCCTCTCCCTCTCTCTCCCTCTCTGCCGTCGTCATTGTTTCAGAAGCGAATGGGGAAAGTATGACATTTATTTTCTGGACGTTCCCTCCCTGACTTGGTCTGGGGGAGTAAATAACACAGAACGCTGACTATGCAGCTATCACAGCAACTGGCACATAACCCCCCCAGAGAGAGGGAGAGAGAGAGAGAGAGGGAGAGAGAGAGAGAGAGAGAGAGAGAAAGAGAGAGAGAGAGAGAGTGAGAGAAAGAGAGAGAGAGATAGAGTACAAGTGACCTTATACTAGCAATCTGCTCTATACTGGGACTACACACACACACACACACACACACACACACACACACACACACACATGTCAGAGTTCTGCTCCTGGGCTAATGTAAGTGCCTGTGCATATGTGAGCATTCCAGCATATGGTTCCGTTTTGCTCGGCGATTGCGGCTTGCTGTCTCTGCAGCTCCAGTCATTAATTACATCACTGCTTAACACACAAGCATATTAGGATCAGTCTGCAGGCCTGAACGCCACAGTTGGAAACACGTCCTCCCGAAGGAAAAGGGGCGGGGCTTGTCCCGGCTCTAAGCCCAGTGGCAGCGTCGTGTCGACAACGTGCACTCACATCAAAGACGCGACGCCATTAGCAGGCTGCACCAGAAGACCTCGATCTTCTAGACACAAATATAGACGATACACCACATTTGAGTGAGAGATGTAGGGAAGGACCCCCAGAACCATCAGTGCAGACATGCGAGTGCAGCAGCTCCCTCCCTCTCTCTCTCTCTCTCTCTCTCCGTGGCCCCATATTATTTCAGAGTGTCTGCAAAGCCGACGGTTAATTACAGTGGATTGGGGGTTTTCATAAATGGTAGCTTGGTGGAACGGTTGGTGTATTTAGGGCAATGGAGGCCCAGACAGAGAGGGGGTGGTGGCGGGGGGTGGAGGCAGAGGCTGGGGTGGAGAGGGGCGAGATATGGCTCTACCGAGCTGAGGTCCCTTCATGTGGTGAGGGAGTGGGCCCACACCGGGCTATGGGGTGCAGCTCCACAAACTGTGCCTGTGGCGAAGTGTGTGTGTGTGTGTGTGTCTATAGGGAAAGCTGATGTGTGTTTCGACTCCAGAAGAGCTAGTAGAACAAGAACACCCACAGTGCAGGAAGTCAGTAGAGCACCAGGCTGGGTATACAGGGAGAAGAGTTCATACAGGGAGAATAGTTTATACAGGGAGAAGAGTTCATAAAGGAAAATAGTTCATACAGGGAGAAGAGTTCATACAGGGAGAAGAGTTTATACAGGGAGAAGAGTTTATACAGGGAGAAGAGTTTATACAGGGAGAAGAGTTCATACAGGGAGAAGAGTTCATACAGGGAGAAGAGTTTATACAGGGTGAAGAGTTTATAAGGGAGAAGAGTTTATAAGGGTGAAGAGTTTATACAGGGAGAAGAGTTTATAAGGGTGAAGAGTTTATACAGGGAGAAGAGTTTATACGGGGAGAAGAGTTTATATGGGGAGAAGAGTTTATACGGGGAAAAGAGTTTATACGGGGAGAAGAGTTTATAAGGGTGAAGAGTTTATACGGGGAGAAGAGTTTATAAGGGTGAAGAGTTTATACGGGGAGAAGAGTTTATAAGGGTGAAGAGTTTATAAGAGTGAAGAGTTTATAAGGGTGAAGAGTTTATAAGGGTGAAGAGTTTATAAGAGAGAAGAGTTTATATGGGGAGAAGAGTTTATAAGGGTGAAGAGTTTATAAGGGTGAAGAGTTTATAAGGGTGAAGAGTTTATAAGAGAGAAGAGTTTATATGGGGAGAAGAGTTTATAAGGGTGAAGAGTTTATAAGGGTGAAGAGTTTATACGGGGAGAAGAGTTTATAAGGGTGAAGAGTTTATAAGAGAGAAGAGTTTATACAGGGAGAAGAGTTTATACGGGGAGAAGAGTTTAGAAGGGTGAAGAGTTTATACGGGGAGAAGAGTTTATAAGGGTGAAGAGTTTATAAGGGTGAAGAGTTAAAAAGGGAGAAGAGTTTATAAGGGAGGAATTTATACAGGGAGAAGAGTTTATAAGAGTGAAAAGTTTATACAGGGTGAAGAGTTTATAAGGGTGAAGAGTTTATACAGGGAGAAGGGTTTATAAGGGTGAAGAGTTTATACAGGGAGAAGAGTTTATACGGGGAGAAGAGTTTATAAGGGTAAAGAGTTTATAAGGGTGAAGAGTTTATAAGGGTGAAGAGTTTATACAGGGAGAAGAGTTTATAAGGGTGAAGAGTTTATAAGGGTGAAGAGTTTATACAGGGAGAAGAGTTTATAAGGGTGAAGAGTTTATACAGGGAGAAGAGTTTATAAGGGTGAAGAGTTTATAAGGGTGAAGAGTTTATAAGTGTAAAGAGTTTATAAGGGTGAAGAGTTTATAAGGGTGAAGAGTTTATAAGGGTGAAGAGTTTATACAGGGTGAAGAGTTTATAAGGGTGAAGAGTTTATAAGTGTAAAGAGTTTATAAGGGTGAAGAGTTTATACAGGGAGAAGAGTTTATAAGGGTGAAGAGTTTATAAGGGTAAAGAGTTTATAAGGGTGAAGAGTTTATAAGGGTGAAGAGTTTATACGGGGAGAAGAGTTTATACGGGGAGAAGAGTTTATAAGGGTGAAGAGTTTATACAGGGAGAAGAGTTTATAAGGGTGAAGAGTTTATACAGGGAGAAGAGTTTATACAGGGAGAAGAGTTTATACGGGGAGAAGAGTTTATACAGGGAGAAGAGTTTATACGGGGAGAAGAGTTTATAAGGGTGAAGAGTTTATACGGGGAGAAGAGTTTATAAGGGTGAAGAGTTTATACAGGGAGAAGAGTTTATACGGGGAGAAGAGTTTATAAGGGTGAAGAGTTTATAAGGGTGAAGAGTTTATACAGGGAGAAGAGTTTATAAGGGTGAAGAGTTTATACAGGGAGAAGAGTTTATACGGGGAGAAGAGTTTACACGGGAAGAAGAGTTTATAAGGGTGAAGAGTTTAGAAGGGTGAAGAGTTTATACAGGGATACACTCATTTAAGGGCCAATAATCAGCGCTGGCTGATAATGTCAGAAATATGAAATGTGCTGAATTGAATCATTGGTAATTGTTTTATGCAAGTAAAAAAGGGAAAGAACATGATGTTTAGAACATGAACTACAGACGTGGACTACAGATGTGAACTACAGACGCGAACTACAGACGTGAACTTTCTATGAACTAAAGACGTGAACTTGACAAGAACTACAGACGTGAAGTACAGACGTGAACTACAGACGCGTGAGAATGTCCTGAAGATAATCATTCAACATTACTACAGTAAATGTGTAACCCAACATACTGATCAGTGCGTAAGTCTAACCAGTAATGCCTGAGGCTGGGAAGAGCTGGGTTATTGGGTTATACACACATGGGATCTAACCATGACCCACACTTCTGTGTCATTACAAGCTGGTGTGAGAGGTCAAAGCACATTAAGGCACAACCCCCACACACACTTACACACCCACCCACACACACACACACACACCCACAAACTACCAAATATGCAAGAAAATTAGCCTTATCCACACAGAGTGGAGACTCTGAGTAATGGACTTGCTGATGCAGATCCCGATAGTGCATTAAGACCTTCTCGTGGCTTGACCTCTGACCTCTGTGCTGCAGGGTAGGGTCACTGGGGAATGCGGGCCCCAACACGTCCTGGCTTGCATCCCCTACAGAACGCTGACAAACACAGCAGTGGACGAGCCGTACTGAGCTGGTTTTAACCTCCATATGGCCCATTCTAGGCTCGATGGGAGATTAATCAATCCCAGAGTAATCAATGCCCCACAAACAGGATTCCCTGACCCTGGCTGTGGGGAAGGCCAGGGTTCAGAGCCCGGCTCAGAGATCCATCAGAGGTTAGCAACAGCAACAGAGCCTAGAGTGCTAGTTATCATACTGGCATCAGTGTACTCATTCAGATTGTATATAAATGTTATTATAAGTACAGTTTGCTATGCACTGTACCATAGCATAATGGACTATATCAGTGTTTCTGCTGAATCCTGCATGCAAGATATTTCGTGCACATGACTCTTCTTTCCTTCGTCTGTTTTTGTAACAATATATATTTTTTCTCTCACTTCATTCATTCGTTCATTCATACATTCGGCAATTTATATCTTTCCTTCACATATTGGCTCTGTGTCCTGGGTGTAGTGACACGGTTCTGTACCGTCTTCCGCCGAGACACAGTCGGCCGACGGGGAGTTCATTACTGAGCAGCACCAGTCAGGAATAGCTCTTCACACATACGGCCATCTCACACCAGTGTGAAGTTACATCAGAGTCTCACGGCACACCGTCCCAAGGGTCCACACACACTCCTGTCATCAGCGCACAAGAAGCCCGTAAAAGCACACAGCCGTAGGACCAGAGGGATGCATAATGAACGAATGCTAACGAACACACAGCAGGTGAAACAACATCAAACCCTTGGCCTTCAATAAAAGGCGACTAAAAGCACATTTGAACGATTCACTCGGGGAGGTTGGATCAATGAATCGGGTACTTAAATGAGGCGAAGACAGTCCGTAAACAAGCCCCAGTCTGAACAGGTACACACAGGCTAATATCACGCACGGGCTAATATCACGTACGGGCTAATATCACGCACGGGCTAGTATCACGCACGGGCTAGTATCACGCACGGGCTAGTATCACACATGGGCTAGTATCACACCCGGGCTAATATCACACACGAGCTAGTATCACACCCGGGCTAATATCACACCCGGGCTAATATCACATCAGGGCTAATATCACACCCGGGCTAATATCACATCAGGGCTAATATCACACCTGGGCTAATATCACACACGAGTAGGGTTGCCACCCGTCCCGTAAAATACGGAATCGTCCCGTATTTGGCAGTTAAATGTTGCGTCCCGTATTGAACCGATACGGGACGCGATTTGTTCCGTATTTTCAAAAGTGCCCAATGCTCATCTCTGTCACACACACACACCAACAATAAATGTAACAATTATGCATAAAATAAAATACAGGAAATACTAAGGCCAGCAAAATGGTCGTGGATCCTCTTAGGACCCCCGGCCTGCTACGGACCAGTGTTACCTGCTGCTGGCGCTACTGTCACCGTTTCCTAGCAGGCGTCACGCCACACACCCGTCCCGCGCCTCTGAAAAAATGTCTTCTGCTACACCCGACGTCCCCAGAAACGAAAGCGCTTGCAGAGATACAAACGTGACTGGGAAGAGGCGCATCCATGGCTGAATAGCGTTATTGGGGATGAATTTAAAGCAAATTGTAAGGTTTGTCGGCGAGTATTTTCAGTGTCGCACGGCGGACTGACTGATATCAGGCAGCATGGATCAAGAGAGCAACACGGCAAAAATGTAAAAGCTGAGAAAAGCCAGGCATCAGTGAAACAGTTCTTCATACCACAGTCATCAGACACTGATGTGGTACAGAACATTATGTTATTATTATTATCATTATTTATTTTAAAGTAAAAAATTAAAAAGTATTTAATTTTATTCATGGATAATTGCTTTCCTGATCACCCCTTTACAAAAAAACACAACATAAAATGCGAGTCTGGCAACTTGGGTCATGTTGGTCACGGCCTGTG
>NW_027507340.1:15000-30000 GCF_052324685.1 Brachyhypopomus gauderio | reverse complement strand
TAGCCCAACCCCCAAGACTCTCTACTCGCCCCAGGGGTGGGGCTCACAGACGCAGGCCCCGCCCCCAAACACATCACCTATGCATGTTCCCTTTAACTAATGGTCCTCTGCTCATATTGTGCTCCTACTTCTCCAAGGTCAAGCTACGAGGTAACGACGTTACTCCTCCAAGCCGACTCTCCATTTTTATTATTTATTACAAGGCGACCAATCATGTGTGAGTGCCCACGAGAACGGTGGCTGAATTAGCTGACTCCACCCCCTCCACCCCCCACCTCTTATTTGCGGCTCCATTTTCCCACAATCCCACACTGCGGCTCGCGGAGACCTTCTTCGGCTCCAGGAGCCGTCTCCCGTTGCTCTTTCTGCTTCTCTCTTCGCCTCACGCTTTCGCACCGTTGCCTGGGAAGGTGCAGACGGTACCGTCCGCTCCGGTCGGCTGCCTCCGGTCCCGCAGACTCCCCGGCGGGCTGACGGCCCGAGCAAGGGAGACGGGCCCTTCCAGCCGAGCGCACACTCCAAGTTCACGCAGGCGCTCACTTCCACCCGAGCGCACGCTCGAAGTGCACACGGACACTCACTTCCAGCAGAGTGCACTTTCCCTACAGAGGCAGGCGAAAAGCGAGGGATGAGGTGCGCGGAGAGAGGGTGGCCGGACCACGGGGGGCCCTCGGGAGCCACGCCCCCTGACCTTGGAGCTGGCCGAGCCATCGTATCGCTAAAGGATAAAAAAAAATGGAATAAAGGGATGAAAAATCTCATTTGGACATCAGGGCCGTTCCTCAGTGCAATTTATGACGGGGTATAAACCATGACATCAAGTCCTTGGAGGACACCAGACACCCCAAGGACCACGCACCCCTCCTCTCTCCTCCTCTCTCTTCTCTACTCCCCTCAGTGACACAGCGACAGTCAATCAACCTCTGAGTCCAAGCTGGCCACCAGGGCAAATGGAGGATGGTCCTCAGGCCACAGATACTTATGAAGATTGGAGAACCGTTGGCTTCTAGGAGCTGGTTCATGATACGTTATTCTCACTGTTCATCACGAGGTTCTAATCTGGATCCATCATTCGAGACACAGAGACAGCCACGCTCATGTTCACACCAGGCTTGTTTAATCGGGCAAAGGTGAGAGCATTCCTCTTAAGATGTATGTGTGTGTGTGTGTGTGTGTGTGTGTGTGTGTGTGTGTGTGTGTGTGTGTGTGGAAGCAGACCCTGGATGCCTCTTTAGGACCTGTTAGGCCTCAGCAGATATTACATTTGGATGCTGTTGTTACCCACTGCTTCAGCCTCTTACTGGTTTTAATTCGTTGGCCAGGGTAAGGGGTGCAAATTTGCATTTAGCTCTACAAAACCATGTGCTGTCAATAATTGATTTATGGTGAGTGAATTTGCCTGTGATAAGGAATTCTTTTAGAATCCGTCAGCGTGTGGACGGCCGACGGGGCCTGGCTGGGCTTGATGGGTGGGAGAGTGACAGGAGGAAGAGGAGGAGGAAGTGGAGGGGAGTGGACCCATGTCCTTCAGTACCAGTCTACAAACGTGCACTCGATCCGTTACAACACCTGCAGCATGAGCAGAACACGCTGAACACGCGTGTAGACGGTGTGACACACACACACACACACACACACACACACACTGCTTGGTTGGAGGAATACTGAGCAATATTCACGAGTCTGAGGTTAAAAAAACAACAAAAACCAAAACAGGTCTGAATAAATATGCCAAAACAAAAGGGCTCGGTAAAGGTGGCCCCGGCGTGGCGGTGCTGTCCGTCTGGGACCGTCAGACGCGGCGGAACCGCCCTGGCCCTAATCAGACCTGCGTGTGCGCTCTGAGCCTCCGTCTGCTCGTCATGTATTTTTCATGTTATTCCTCCTCCGCCTTCACGCTTGGCCTGAAGCTCCTGACAGAGAACGACAAGAGTCGTCCACGCGACCCCGCCGAGCCCCCGCGCGCAACACCGCCGCTGCACGCGAGCCCTCGCGCGCACTCGAGAGGCACGTGCGCGTAAAACGTACACCCGCAGAAGAGACCCCAATTACCGAGGAGGAGACACAATCGCGAGGGTCGATCAACGAAAGCAGCCTGATTTCCATTCATCTGTCAAAAGGAGGAAGAGGACTCGGGTTCCAAGTGAAAGTAGTGAAGGTATTCTGACAGGCTGTGGAGTGCGAGCCGCCTAAGCTCCGGAATATTAAAGCGGCATTTGAGACTGCTGTGCACACAACATGCCAGATGTCTGAATCTTAATAGGGGGTAAATGGAAATCAATCTTCTTTCACCCACCTCGACAGCCAATCAAAAAAGCACGGGGGTCTCTCCTACCCTTTTTTGTGTTTGTTGACACACTACCTAAAAAAACATCTAATATCCGCAACTGTGGTCTACTGCAAGGCTACGCAGTCGTGATTATCCGAATCGGACCTGTGCTGTGGGAATTAATGTGGGACGATCGCTCAGGAAGTAGGCCGAGGTTCTTCATGGTGAACACGAATGATCTCCCAGATAGTGATAAAACCCAACAGTGTCACTCACAGCGTTCAGCAGTGTGATGCAGAGGGACAGAGAACTAACTGAGCAATGCTGGTTACAGCAAGACATGTGAAGATGTGAAGAAACAAAGTTATGTATAAAAGTCTCTCTCTCTCTCTCTCTCTCTCTCTCTCTCTCTCTCTCTCTTTCTGTGTCTATATATATATATATATATATATATATATATATATATATATATATATATATATATATGTAGAGAGAGAGAGAGAGAGAGAAAGAGTAGATAGATAGATAGATAGATAGATAGATACATAGATAGATAGATAGATAGATAGATAGGATAGATAGGATAGATAGATATACTATCAATGTGCTTTGAGTCACACGCGTAGTGGTACACACTGCTCTTCTCTGATTAGTGCTCTGGAATTATAAGGCAGAAAGACCATACGAGTGGCCCGTCTAATAGAAACTGACACAATGTGCAAATTCCTGCCACAAGAGACATCTGCACAAATTAGCTGATAATTTAATTTTTTTCCATTAGGGAAAACATTGTAGTAATAAGTTGAAGACAGTTCCAGCCGCTCCATTAATGTCTTAATTTTTCTCGGGTCCAGGAAGTCTAGCAAGCTGACTGTGATGATTGGCTGTCCACAACAAAGGCAGGATGTGGTCGTGTGGGCGTGTCTTTAGAGGAAGGCGGGGCATTTAAGGACTGCCACATTCCGCAGCGTTCCCTGTAAATGCTCGGAAGCACGTTCACTAGAGGATGTCTATCAAACACTCTGGCAAGTCGTTTCCAGGTCCGGGGAGAAGCTTCCGGTCTAAAGTCAAGCGTTAGCGACAGGTACGGTAATCAGACGGGCCCTGGCGCTCAGATCTGCTGCTCCGCGCTGAGCCACGGGTCCCGCACCTGGGGACGCATGAGATCCAGCAGCATCTGTCCATCTTTACACTGGGCTGGCCCGTGCTAATTATAGAATTTGGCTCAGCCTGTTCAAGGAGCACCCGCAGGTGCAGTAAAGGATCCTGGGAGATGGAGTCCGTGGTTGTGTATTATCTCAGTGCTGGCAGGTGAGCTGAGCCAGTCTGGCTGGACTACAGACTCATGATTACACAGCTGTTGGTGGGAGGATTAGATGGCCAGCTGCTGGCCATGGCTGACCTCTGACAGGAGAGCACAGACCCACCTTCATGCTTACTGATCCGGGTAATTACAGCATCCAGCTGACACACACTCTCTCTCTCTCACACACACACACATACACACACACGCACAAGCCACATAAATGCAGACACATGCATACTTGTCTCCAAAAAACACCTGCACTACACCGGACTGCGCTTTCCTACAGCAGACGCCACGTCCCCTGAACAATCCAGAAATCATTACAGAACGGACACGAGTTGGTCGAACCTTTCTGACCCGAATGTACCTCAAAGCCACATTTAAATGTTTCCGGTCACATCCTCGCTGGTGGGTGGTTTTATAGGACTGAGGCTGTCTCGTGTTGAAACATATGTCCCACGCCTACATCTCTGTCTCCCGCAGTGCAGAGAGGATACTCCACCGGCACTAATCCACCCTCTTCGCAGGTGGAGCGGGCCATGAATATGGAGGCTGGGTTGAGAGTGATGGAGATTGGCGGGTGGCAGACTTATATGTGGAGGAATGAAATCTCTCTGTTTTTTTTTTCCCCCATCTCCTCTCCCTGGAATCTATCGCTTCCCTAGGCGAGCGGAGAAATAAAGGTTCTGATGATCAGCAATTTCACAGCTGGCGGACTTTCCTCGGCTTTGATTTGATAGCATTTGTAAGTGTGTTTGTGTGAGTGAGTGAGTGTCAACGAGAGGGAGAGAGTGATAGTGATAGAGAGAGAGAGAGAGTTCTTCTTCACCCCCAGTTATGGAGTAACACGCTTCATTCCTGTTAGTGGACCTGGAACGCAGCGGGAACACGTGAGGGCGGGGACACGTGAGTGTGGGGACACGAGAAGGCGGGGCTACGCGCCTGGCTGACACAACCGTGAAAGATTGCAGGAATGCGTCGGTGTGGGCTTGACAAAGTCCTGCAGTTCCACAGAACAGCCAGGAGAGGCGCTGTTCATGTCTTCATGTTCACAAACGTAACACGTGGAATTGAACGCTGAAGGATGGCCTTTCCAACCTGGGAATATCTGGATACGGGTACAGAAGCTGAACGCACCATGAACGTCCATCCCACCCGTATCCTAACTTTGTTCTGTACCAACATCTGTGCGGGGTGCACCTTCCTATCCCCCTGAACCCACTGTCAGGGCGTGACCCTTGACCTCCCTCCGTAACTGATGACCTCGCCTGTGGCTCCTGGGCCTGGCCCGTGGGGGGGGTTACGTCAGCCGTGCTGGGGTCGCCACAGAGACGGGCGTGAAGATCAATGGTAGAGGAAACTGCCTCATAATGGCCCGGATTAATGAAGAAAAATGCACTGACACCCGGCGAGTTCCCAGACATTCATCACCACCCAGGGGCCTGAGGATCGGCCGGTGCCTGGACCCCTCCGGACCCTGGGGGCCGGACAGCCGCACGGTCACTGGTGCCGCTGCCGTGGAAGCGATGGTGTGGGTGGCGTTGTGCTTTCTGTAAAACGGCTCTGCAGCTCCCAGAAATAGCAGGGATACGGTTACAGTAGCCAAGCTCAAACACAGCCCGCTTTTGAGGCTTCGCGGCTTTGTTGCAAGGCTGGCCCGGTCAAGGGCTGGACCGAATCCCGGACGGCACCCATAAACCCTGCGCTCTCTCTCTCTCTCCCTCTCTTGTTCCCACCGTTTCTATTCACGGAGGAATAACTCTCGGATAAAAGACGCAGACCTTGGAGCTTTGGAAGGAATCCACCGTTCGGCTGTAATAACGCGTGAGGCGGGCGTTTGCAAGAACAGAGAGGGAAGGAGAGAGAGAAAAAAGGAGAGGAAAAGAAATGAGATAGGGGAGGAGAAGGAGGAGCACTTTGCCATTTTGGTCTGTCCTAAATCCACATCGCTGGCTCTCTCTCTCTCTCTCTCTCTCTCTCTCTCTGTCTCTCTCTGCACTGGTGGCTGTGTAAGTGGAAGCCCTCTTTGCAATCACGCCCTGCAGAGAGGCAGTGCGTATCAGCCCCGCCCAAGGGTAAGTCCCGCCTTCCGGCTTCTCCTGGGACGGGTGGACGGGACCATTACAGGGCTGTCAGGACGCAGGCAGGAATACAGCACCATCACCGTAAGAGACATCCCAATTACCACCTAGGACCAGACACTCCTGAAAATGGTGTGAGACCATCACAGGTTCTGGTCTTTTTGGGCGGAGATCACACAGATGCGCCGATGCCTTGTGGTTTGGAAATAGCAGCTTTAGACAAAAAAAAAAAAAAAGTACCAGTTTTGGTACCGCGGTGGATTGAAGCCCTGTAATAGGCTGGTTCCCCCTGTGCTGTCTGGATAGGCCCCACCCCCCTTCCCCCTCACATCCCTGGATTGGATTTAGCAGTTCAGAATAAGACTGAGTGAATAACCCATTTGGACCCTCAAAATGGGCGTGTAACCCAGCGAGCACTTTCCTGGCCTACGCCTACATTAACCACAGTGCATGGCAACGGTCACGGCCAGTTAAGAGCAAAGCCACAGGGAAAGGAGCCCCCCCCCCCCCTGCAGACATTTCCGTCCATAACATGCATGAGAGAAGGAGACCTGGCCGTGACCCCCCCGACGTGGGGGCGAAGCCGCTTCATTTACTCCCGTGCCGTACGACTTCCTCCTCGTGTCATTTGTTCCGTCAAAGCTCAGCGTGCCGGTCGATTGGGTTCCGTCCAATCACCCCCCTGCTTCTCTGGGGTCCCTATGGCGACCCGTTAGGGTCCCTCTCCACGGTGACCACGGTGACGGCGTCGAGCCCCCGCCCACCCGGAGTGCCGAGATTCCGCGCCCTCAGCGACGTTACTGGATGACGGAGGCGTCCGTCCTGGAATGTTCTGTTGGCAGACCGGGAGAGCCGTGCTGGGAGGGGGGAGAGGCGGTGTGGGGGAGGGGGGGGGCGGTGTGGGGGAGGGGCGGTGTGGGGGAGGGGGGGGGGGCGGTGTGGTGGAGGGGGCGGGCGGTGTGGGGGAGGGGCGGTGTGGGGGCAATTAGGACCGCGGCACTTGGAGAAGTGCAGGGCTGCAAACTGGTGATAAGCACGACGGAGTGGCCATTACTCACACCCCCGCCCTCCCACAAACCCCCGCCCTCCCACCGCCTCCATCAGCGAGAGGGGCGGACTGCAAATCGCTTCCCTGCCGACCGCCCCCGACGTTTGGCAGCCCGCAATAGGCCCCAATAAGGGTCCAGATATGGTGCGGGAGGCGGAGCCTGTGGGAGGTGGAGCCTGTGGGAGGCGGAGCCTGTGGGAGGCGGAGCCTGCGTGTCTTGAGCGCACAGTTTTGCGGGGCGAGGAAGTCGTTTATGATAACGGCGGGCGGCCAATACTGAGAAGCAATTATGATTAATTAAGCGTCGGCGGTGGCACTTGGCGATACTGATTGCACCTTTTATTACGGCTAAAGGGTCACATTAATGCAGAATATGACATCATTATGTAGAGGGATATTTATTTACAAAACACGGGGGATGCAGCGAGATGAATGGTCCCCGGGTGAGAGGAGAGACAAGAGAACGAATACAGCAGGAAAGGTTTCCGTGCGGTCTGGGGCCGGACTGCCATGATGGCACGAGGGAACAAGCCAGAGCGTCAGCGGGTTAGGAGACGCATTTAACCGGGATGAAAATTGGACATAAGTGAAACCACACTCCCGATTCACACCAACGAGCGCCATTTTGGCTCAATACATGGTAACGTTCACACACGGAGACACAGGATGTTCCAGCGGACGGGAGGACGCTCCAGGACGCGGCAGGGAGTCGGAACCGGACACAGCGGAAGGGTTAAAGTGCTGGAGAGCCCGGAGCCAGCGGCCGCAATCGGGTTGGCTTCTCCGGTGAGAGCGGTCCACACAAACCTTGTCAGCACTTCTCTTGTTCCTGCCCTTGGGCTACGCATGCTCTCCTCCACGTGTGTGTGTGTGTGTGTGTATGTGTGTGTGTGTGTGTCCATACATATGGATGCGCAGGTCCTGGCCCTTGAGCGAGGATGGAGAGCTGTGTGTGCTGAGAGGGTTGTGGAGGGACTCAGAGGAAAAGGGCAACCCTCCGGCGTGACACACACACACTGTCACACGTGACATTTATCTCTATCCTGGTCAAACTTCGGTCTGTGTGCATGCGTGTGCATGTGAGTGTGTGTATGTGAGTGTGCGGGGGTGAGTGTGTGTGTGTGTGTGTGGGAGTGTGTGTGTGTGTGTGCGAGTAAGTGTGTGTGTGTGTGTGTGTGTGCGAGTGTGTGTGTGCGTACGCGTTTTGTTAGCACTTGCCCTCTCTTTAAAACATCCGTCGGGCCAGAGCACACAGCAGCGGTGACACTGGTTGATTTAGTTGTGCAACTGAAAAAGGGAAAGTTGGAAAAAGTGAATTGGAGCCGTTTCCAATTTGGGTCAAAATAAATCTAGAAGCAATTTTTGCTCGGCTTTCTACATCCCAGCTCCGAGCTGCTGAGATCAGCGGGTTCTCCACAGAGTTAACGTAGCAGATCTCTCCATGTGCTCCCTCTTCCTCTCTCTCTCTCTCCCTCTCTCTCTCTCTCTCTCTCTCTCTCTATCTCTTCTAGCCTCTGGCTTAGTCGAAAGACGGAGCTGAATTTCATCACGTCCGTTTGAAGCCCCTCGGAGCGAGAGTGCTGGGTGAAACACCTGCAAAGGTTGCTGGGATTTTTCAGTTGACGCGAACCTTTTCCAGTCGGCCCAAACCCTCCTCAGAACTGCATTAAATCTGAACGTCTCCCAGACCTTTCCATCGGCGTCTCGCCTTACAGCACAGCATCCACGCGAAAAGACCCATCCAAACCAACCATTTGGCCTGAGCCCTGGACTTGAAGACTCCCTCATGAGAAGTTCTGGTACAAAGCCCAGCCTAGACCACCAAGGACACGGAGATTGCGGCTAGTTCTGGAAGAAGACGATTTCAAACGCGCCTGGTTCTGGACTCAGTCGTTCTGACAGATCCCCGCTGCCTGTCTCTCTGTCACCTGCTTGGCGCCAGAGTCCATTTAATTAGCGGAGGGCCATCGAATGTTTAGAGATTAGAGGCAGGAGGACACCGTGGCCAAGATAACGACACGAAAGTCAAAGACCATGCAAACAAATAAATGAGCACATTAGCATAAACGAGTCGAGGCGAGAGAGAGGGACAGAAAGAGCAACAGAGAGAGAGAGAGAGAGAAAGAGCAACAGAGAGAGAGAGAGAGAGAGAGAGAGAGAGAGAGAGAATTAGCTAATCTATAATTCCCCCAAAACCAGGGAGACAGAGACAGAGGGATGTCTTCATTGACTGGAGCAGACAGTGCAGTTCAGTAATTAGAGACTAATCCTCCCTTATCAGCTCTCTGCTGCTGTCAATACACACACACACACACACACACACACACACACACACACACACACACACACAATGGAATCAGGGGGTTTAACCCCCGAAAATACATGGAAGAATGACACCTCGTTCCCCATGTATACATGTGTACACCGATTACTGCATATGCAGAGTTCACAGCAACAGTAATGACTTCACCGGACCACATACGGGTCACATAGAGACGTCTACATCACTGCAGTGCTTCTGTTTCCTTCTTTAACCTGGAAACGGTGTGTGGTGTGTGTGTGAGAGATGCGGGTAGAGATGCGAGAGAGGGTAGTGGGGGGGGGGGGGGGGTCATGCGGGATCGTCCCGTGAGGCTCAGGTGTCACTTTGCGCGGGGTACGGGGCCCTGGGGGGATCCAGGAAGGACATGGCAGATCCATACTGTGGGGAGGCAGGAGCATTCGCCACTGGGACACTAATTGGCCAGTTGGTCCTTAGCAGCACACAGCAGAGTGTGATCAGAGTCACAGGCAACAACTCTCTACTCTGGAGACATGAGGATATGAACATGCACACACACACACACACACACACACACGCAAACAGATGCACACGCACGCACATGCGCTCACACAGTAAAAGGCCATGGCCTGTTTTTTTTTTATGAATTTATCTACAAAACATGTCTTAACTACAAATCACCACAAATCTCCTTGGCCATTCTCTCCAGAGATGCACTACACCATGTGGAAGTGTGTGTCACGAGTGTCTGGGTATGTGCTGTGTGTGTGTGTGTGTGTGTGTGTGTGTGTGTGTGTGTGTGTGTGTGTGTGTGTGTGCTTCCATGCTAATGACTAAGGTTCTCTGGTGCAACCTTGACCTTTTCCTTTAAGACACCCATGTTAAGAGAAAGGACAGGAGGGACAGAGGACGTGGTCCTACATTTCAGACAGCAGAGACACCAGAGCTAAATAATGCACAGAAATGAAGGCTGTGTGGCATTCCATAAAGAAAAGAGCCTTTCAATAGCATTCTCTTTCTTTTTTTTCCCCTTTGCTTGTCCCTGTCCTTGTCCTGTCCTGTTTGTCTTTCTGTACATCCCCTCACTACTGTATGTAGAAAGGTCTCTTTTAGGTCAATATTTCACACTCATCAGGCAGAGTGGCAGTCAAGGTCGAGCCATTCATCACGGCGTTCCGGCTCAGACCAGCAGACGTGCTATTGGGTACTTACTTAAGCACTGTGTAATGTCGCAAATGTTAGTCAATATTTCAAAGTAGCTTCTTAAATCTCTGTCACAACCAAATCACCTTTTGCTTCTTAACATCTGCGAAATATCCGAAGCGGTTTTGGACATTTTTACGCAGTACAGGGGTAGAAGGCGTGGGTGAGAATTCTTGGCTTTGTTTTGACTACGCATCTCCGCGTGGGCGGGGCCTCCGTTCGGCCTCTGATGAGTGTAATTATGCTGCATGGAGGGCCTGAGGGCCCCCGTATTCATTATGCATCCAGTGGCCTCTGTGAGCTCCGACGAGGCCCCTGCAGACACGGGGCCCACGGCTCAGTCCCTCCCCACAGACACTGAAGGGCTACAGGGCCACAGCGTCGATGTACCCCACCCCCACACCCCTCGCTTCTAGATATCACACTACACAGGCATAAACATGACACACACCTACACACACACGCATACACAAACATACGTACACAGAGAAAAGCACATGCAAACGCCCACACACACCCACACACGCACTACCACAGAAACCCCTGCGGAGACCGCCAACACGCTTATTTAGTAATCGGTTATTCTCAGACACATAAACACAACCCGAGGCATAAAGCAACCAGGTTCATAAATACCTAAATCACCATCCAGCGGAGAGACACGGAAAAGAAACCCGATGCAAAACAGAGCGTCGCGTAAACACAAAGCATCCGCACAGTTAGTGCTCCACAACGTAGAGTCAGCACCATCCTGGCCCTTATAGACTCCGTTCCACCGAGCCGGGCTCAATTCCCCATTGATGCCATCGATTACCTGTATTGACCTGTCAATAGAGTTGGTGGTGTTGGAATTGGAATTGAGTTGATTGTCCCTCAAGAGACAGCGAGGACCAGAGAGGAAGGGCCAGGGGCAATTAGGGTGGATTATTCTAAAATAAACCCAGTCTCACCCCTCCTTCCACAGGTTAATGGGGAGAGGTGGAGTGTCGCTGTGCTTTCTGTGGAACGCTGAAAGATAACGCTGCTCTGGATCAGAAGAGGGTGCATACGACTATGGGTGGAGGAGAACAGCACTTCAGTCCAATAAAACTCCTCTGCTCTCTCTCTCTCTCTCTCTCTCTCTCTCTCTCCTCTCTCTCTCTCTCTCTCTCTCTCTCTCTCGACTCCATTCAACATTAATGCGTGTGTGTCTCCAGGCTGGTGGTATTGCTGGTAAGACTGCTAAGCTTGACCAGCTGGGTAGTTCAGCACATGTCCAGCAGGGTGGCGCTCACGTGATCCCTGCTGTAAACGTGTACGATCCATCCATCCGGCCCTTCTAAAGACCACGTCCTTCTCTCCTAACTAACCCGCCTTCCCGGCAGGGCAGGGAAGACTCTTCGGTTCTCCCGGAGGAGAAGGCGGCGGCGTGGCTGAGGTGGTTAACCTGTGCTAACCCTTATTTGCAGACTCGCTGGGGCGACTCTTGCTACACATGCTTTAATCACCCCTACATATTTACAGTTTAATAGGAACCCGCTGGACTGTGACCGGAGAGAAAATGTTTTCCCTCGCGCGCCTGTCGTTTGCTTCATCTCTCCGTTCTTGTTCTGTAATAATAGAGGGGTGAGATGCCCCCCTCCTCCTCCTCTTCAACTGCTTCTTTCGCTCCGTACGAAACTAAATTGGAAGAGAAGAGGGGAGAGATAGAAAGAGAGATGGTTGGATGGGGGAGGGAGAGAGAGAGAGGAGCGAGAGAGGGGGGGAGAGAGGTAGGGCAGACACAGCGTTGGGGAAGGGGGTCAGGGAAATGGCGGTGGAGAGGGAATTGATTTAGGAGATGGACAATTTTGACATGTGTGTTTTGTTGAATTGATCACCTGCACAGGGAAGATGAGTGTGTGGAAGTTGGGGGTGGGGTGTGCTGGGGGTCGGGGGTCGGGGGTCGAGGGTTGTCGGGGTCTCGCGCATGGCAACGGGAGGCTGCGTCTCACTTTTAGGTTTAAACAAAGACCTCTGGGAAATGAAGTCCATTAACACGTTTATAATGAAGCAACCGGAAAATGAGCGTGTGGACCGGAGAGCTCTAATACGGCTGAAAAAGGTTCATCTAAGAGCCGTGCGAAGAGCCGGCGTCTGGACTGGAGGTCTACATCAGGCCAGGTCGATAGCGCACCTTAAAGAAATCAATATGATTAAAAACATTAAAACCATAATGAATGAAGTGAAAAAAACCAAAGCAGAGGAGCAGAAGAAGCCTCTAAAAGCCCAACACACCCATCCTCACCAGACTGTCCGCCGCAGTGGGAGTGAGTGTGTGCACACACACGTGTGTGAACGTGGGAGAAGACGGGGTTACTACAGGCTTGGGAAACAGCGCTGCACAGAACTACACTGCAGTGTTTCAGAGGAGGAAACTCTATTGTTTCTGGTGAACCATAAATCAGTGCACAAAGAAATGTGAAAGGACGAGGCTACGGCTACCACAGAGGAACAAAGCGGAGACGGCAGGATGGTAAGCGAAGGGCGGAAAAACTTGGGTGCTGCAAACACCTTGCAGAAGAGGTGTGTGTGTGTGTTTGTGATGTAGACGTAAAAGGAGAGTGTGCGACGTGTTCCCTGCGTGTGCGTTTGATGGCGGAGCTGATGGGAGAAGTATGAACCAAGCCTGCTGTGTGTGTTTGTGTGTGTGTGTGTGTGTGTGTGTGTGTGTGTGTATGTCTTGGCATTAAGAGTAGAAGGAGTGTCACAGTCATGAAAACAAGATGATTGTGTAATGAAAGAGAATTACCCCACTCCTGCCCTCTCATCAGAGGACAAATCTCAAGCCCTCTACACATTCCCAATAATCTTTCTCTCTTTCCCTCTCTCTCTCAATCCCTCTCTCTCTCTCTCTCTCTCTCTCTCTCTCTCTCTCTCTCTCTCTCTCCATGACACACACACAACACACACAATCCTTCACAGCTGGGCACTGAACACTCCACCCACCCCCCAAACCCCCAACCCCCCCACCGTGGTACTGACCACATATATGGACCACACACATGCCTGCATGCACACGCGTGCTCCGCCGAGCCCACGCTGCTGCACGCACTCGTACGGCCACGCCCCCTCGTGTCTGCCAGCCCCGCCCCCTCGCTACACACACCTCCAGCTCTTCCACACGCCTCCACACCGCACAAAACGAGATTCTGCCATGACTTCATTCATCTGCGCCGGCTAATTTATTAATATGTAGGAGCTAATAGGTGGAGCTAATAGGTGGAGCTAATTGAGCGCTGGAACCGGAGCGTGTCCTCGGATCGGGTCCCATTATGCTGCAGCAGCACGGTGTGGGCCGAGGGGCGGGGTGTGTGATCTGGAGGCGGGGTGTGATCTGGGGAGGGGTGGGGTGTGATATGGGGGGGGGGGGGGGGGGGGGTGTGATCTGGGGGGGCGGGGTGCAGATCGGCCCGCCGTGCCGCACCCGGGCAGATGTGTGCACATCTGGCAACCCACCGGGGCCTACCACAGGTCTTTCATCTGCGACAGCAATCCTCACCGCCATGGCGACAGTGGAGACGCACATGTGAACCTGTGGGGGGAAGGGGGGGGGGGGACAAACACACAAACTCCACCCTTCTGCACCACCCATCACACAAACACAACGGAGCCGTCCCTGTCAACGAGCACAACCACCACATCACTGTTTGTACATCCCTACCACACGTGCACATTTAGCAGGTCAAAGGTCAAACTGATCAAGGTCAAAGCAAACTCCTGACCTCCGTCTCCCATGATTGTTCTCTCCGTTCCTATCCTCCGTTCCACAACAGATTCCTGCCTCATCGTTTAACAGGTTTAATCGTTAGCCTTGATAACGTATCGAAAAAGAAATGATAACATTTAATATGCAATAGGCCAAACATAAAATACTTAATGCTTTATGATGGCACAAAAACTCCCCAGTCAGGGCTTATATAAAGCCATGTCCGGATCGATTTTGTTGATATTTATCCTTTCTCCATCACCACGGTGACAGGAAGCTTGGAAGAGGGACAAGAGTGATGTGAGGGTATGTCTCTAACACGTCCACGTCCCCCCCACCCGCACGTCCCTAATGAGCACGTCACTGGCAGAATTCATTTCGTATTGTTTAATTGATCCCCAAACAGCCCCTCATCCATCATGAGGCCATTCGATATTGCGCGCCTTTAATCTTCCTGAGCCTATAATCATAACTAGGGGCCAGGGATACCGACCCTGCAGGAGAGTGTGTGTGTGTGTGTGTGTGTGTGTGTGTGTGTGTGAGAGAGAGAGAGAGAGAGAAGGAGAGATAGAGCACCAGCCTCAGTCATTAGTGACTGGAGATTCAGGTTAGCGGTAAAAGCCTACAGAAAACCCAGTGTGTTATCAGCTGCATCTTGGAGATGAATAATCTGCATAATTAAGGTGGTCATAATAACACTAACAATAACAATACCAATAATAATAACGATGTGTAATTATGCGGACATCACTGACGTCTTACATATGAATTATAATGTAAATACTCCGAGATTCACTGTTAGATACACCTGTAGGATGCAGCTTTTTTTGTTTTCTGCAGGGGACGACGACGCACGACGCTCACCTGCACGCAGGTGCTGTTCACGAGAGGCGCAGGGTCAGAGGCCAGCGGGGACGAGGCCTGTCGCGACCCCTGACCCCAGAATAAACGGCCTCGCTAATGAATGTGCGCCGATTGATCGCAGGGGAAACAGCGTATAACTCAGAGAAGCTCGGCACCTCCGAGGGTTGGCAGGACACTTCGTCAACGGCTCCGCCTGCGTTGTAAACCAGAACGGTCACACG